>NC_133535.1:105874877-106181574 GCF_048544455.1 Silene latifolia
CTTATGCCTGTCTTTGATATATTGCCCTTTCTTGTTTGATGATTCTATGAATCATAGAAGGTGAGATGCAAGCCGGCTATGGTTGATAGAGTTTAGATTCCTGGATGTTATGTGATTCACATGATAGTGTAGTATGAGTCGGTCTAGTATTCACAGGCTAGGACTATGTGTTGTTATATTGTTGTTCACATGATAAGCACGATTGTCTAGCATCTATATGCTAAGGCATTGTGTGATTCGTATTCATATTCTTATGTTTACATGTTATATTAATTATGACATTTCGTGGCTGGGAGAACTCGGAGTTACTCCCCACTGACTGTGGCTTTCGTATTTGTATAAAATGCGAATGACAGGTAGGTGATGCATATATGGGGTACATGGACGAGCTAGCGAGCAAAGTAACCTTGGGACCTAGATTGGCTTTATTTTATTGTGACCCTTAAACACTTTTTATGTCACATACATTTTAGGGACATATGTCTCCCTTTTTAAATTTGGTTGTATAATTTGCTATTCGCGACTTTAGCGATGGTTATGTTGTGAAACTTCTAGTTAGACCTTGTATGTTTGACACCTTCCAATTTGGATATCTTTATAACAGGTTCAGGTTTTAAAAATTACAGGTTTTTACCCAAATGAACCTATTACAAACATATCCATGCAGTTTTATTCTAGAATTACGTGTTTAATTTTCCGCATTAAATGAGGGTGTCAAATAGGACATGTGAGGATGACCTTTTAGGCAAAACTCAGATGTTTTAGTTAGCATATGGTCGAGTTAGAACTTGTGGAATGATGGGGGAATGTTTGAGGTACTCAGAGAGTTGAAAGAGGAGTGATGATATGGATGGTAAAGGTAGTTGGAGGGTGTGAAATTTGGCTTAGGGAAGGAGATGAGTTTAATAAATGGTGATAAGAGTTAGGAATCTGGAATACTAGATATAGAGTACTAGAGCAAGAGATGAGTTGGAGATTTTGTAAGTGGTAACCTGACATTCAATAAGGAATTTTTTATAATTTTCGAGTGAACCCGTGTGAGGTGGCATAATTGTTGATTTAGTACTACCATGTTTGGTTTTGTGGACGCGGGAGTAAGAGTGGGGCATTTAATGCTTAAGGATTCAATCTTATGGTTGATGAGTTTAATCATTGTGGGATACGTATTGTGACCGTTAACCTAAGTACATAGGAATGATGTGTGAAAGTGGTTGTGTCGGATTCCGACCCTGAGAGTGGTAGAATAAATTTTGTTTGTAAAATTGCCTCCCAAGTGTTATTGTGAAACGCCCACGGTACACATCGTGATTTTGTTGTAGTGCTTGAGTGAGTGATGATGTTGTTACTATTCCTTGAGAGTGATAAGTGATTAGGTCGTGTCCATGAGATGGTGTAATGTGTCGTGTTACCAATGTGACTAGAGTGTCGCACTACGGTGCAGCTGTTGATGATAAAATATTATGTTGTGTCGGCAGTATGCCTTGGATATTTTATCTTAAGTGTGTAATAATGATGGCCATAAGGCCAATTACTGTATTTCATTCGGTTGTTTAATGGTATATGAGTCACCATCGGGATTTATTAGCATCTAAGTGATGGAATAGGAAAGTTTGGAAATGGTTTGAGAACGGAAATGTTATACCTAGGTGACACTCGACCGAGTGACCTCCTACATTCGACCGAGTGGTCTGCTTTGGACCTTGTTCTTGTCAGTACTAGACCTGACTGTGTGTATATCTTATGTTCACAAATTATAATGGTTAATTCACGTCGCATAGACATGTTGACCCCATATGAATGAGACCTTATGAATTGTTTGTGTTTGACCACATTTTGTGGCTTTGCTATGTAAAAGTGAGACTTGGATAAAAGTTATTAGCGTGATGATACCGTCGTTTTAGTACCAAAAAAAAATACCTAAGACTACTAACAGAAGTTAGCGGAAGTAGGGTCGATCTCCACAGGGAGGCTATTATATCTATCTAGTAATCTAAGTCTGTCTGGTAACAAATGGGGGTTTTAAACTTGATTTCTAAACTAAAAGTGGTTAAGGCAAGAGTATAAGAGAAAAAAGCAGTAAAAGTAAAGATGAGCAAAGTATGTGATCAGATAAAGAGAAGTATGCTAGGAACTCGGTTCACCATGGCAATTAATTAACTCAGTCGTAAATAGTTCAGACGATCTAATGTGAGAAGACCAAGGGAAAGGTCCTTCCGGTCCGCTATCCACCCTAGAATACAACTAACTTAAATTCCGTCCTCATTAGGGTAGTCTACTGTTCATTCCAATCTTCCTATCTAGGATTGAATTTAACCAATTTAACGGGTTTAGAAGCGTGCACTAAACTAAACGATTACAGTTATATTGTTAATGAAACAGTTCTCACAATTTAATCATCTAACCTATTCACAACATCGTCAGCCCACTACCATGGCTCCCCTAATCCTAACATAAGGGAATTAGCTATTTATGCTATTAATGTTACTAACAATAACAACGGTGAACAAACTAACAAAAGACATTATAGAAGGGCGATAAAGATGAAAGATAAACTAATAAAGACAATAAATAAACAGAAATTTAGAATAAAGATTAAGAGAAGAACAAAGAAAGATTAAATTAAGAGTAATAGTAAGGAAATATTACAAAGAGATGAATCCGGTAAATAAAGACCAAAGCAACGTGAAGCAAAAGAGAGAAAGAGAGTAGTCTGCTTAAAGAAGAATTAAAAGTGTAAAGTATGATTAAAGATAATTTAACCTAATGACGTCTTCACCTTATATAGCGAAGCGTTTATTAACTAAAACATAAACTAATCACGGAAAAAATCCCGTGTAACTAAGCATAGTACTTGATCGAGGCATTTGAGACCTCTCGATCGAGTGACTCCCCAGCAAATCCTCTCGATTGAACAAATAAAGCCTTCGATCGAGAGCTTCTAATTCAGCCCACTTCGATCGAGCTCAGCAGGGTCTCGATCGAACACCTTGAACCCTCAAAACCACTCGATCGACCAAGAAAGCACTCGATCGAGAAGTTGGCCACTGAAAAACATCCTGCACACGTTTGGTTAGCTTCTAAGGATTCCCTCACGCTTCCCGAGGCATGGCACTTCCGCTCTAAATCCTCCATCTCCATAAATGCATGCTAGGGGGAACGAATAAGGCATAATTTTACCACTTTGAGGTCTGTTCCTGCAAATGAGACGAAACAAAACCAAAGTAGCCTATTCGAGGCATTTTGTAATACGAAAACAACGAGAATGATATAGAAATACGTGCAATAAGAGGCTAAAAAGACTATATAAATTGCACGTATCAAATCTCCCCAAACCGAACCTTTACTCGTCCTCGAGTAACCTAAATGCAAACTAATGGAACGGAAATGAAAACTCAGAGCTAGCTATAACTTGTCCACTTAAACCGTTTAATGCAAACAAAACTGACATTTATAGCTACAGCAGTCAAGAGCAAACGAGTTGTATGATGTCAATAAATAAGTTGAACCGTCAACCTTGCAAGACCTTTAAAATTAGACTCTCACGGGTCACTCTTCTCTCATGAAGCAAAGGGTAAGTGTATAAGTGCAAGAGAAGAAGAGAAAATAGTCACTCACCTAAACTACGACCGACATAAACATGCATGCAACTAATATGATAGACAATTCTAACTACCGTACATACATTCCAACCAAACAAGGTCCGTCACAGCCGAGGGCTTTCAAAAAAAATGGTAAAGTGAGGCAATGGGTAAGAAAAGGCAAAACATTTTTGGAAATGTGAGGTTAATAGTCAAGCTAGCTAACTTAACAGAACCAAATGAACCATATCCGATTCCTAATCATTAGGAACGAGCACAAGTGCCCCTTATTTCGGCACAAAAACTCACTATCCAACAATATACTCCTCATAAGATAGAAATAATGCATAGGAGAAACCGTTTCGTCAATTTTTCATTCTTTTTTTTTCACAGTTTTCTGATTTTTCTCTCTTTTTTTTTCTTTCTTTTCGTTTTTCGTTTTTTTTTCTTTTTTTTTCATCCTCCTTCTTTCTTTCATAAATTACCAACTCTAAGTAATGCAATACAAACGAAAACTTGGCACAATAAATTATATACCGCAAAACATACACTAACTACCTTGACGAGGCAGGCTAAATCTGGATGCAGTTAAGGGCCAAAAGGCAAATTTGGCTAATGCGGAGTTCAATGGGTAAAAATGAAAGAAAAGGGGAATGTAAGCGCCTCCCTGCATGTGACACCAACCATTAACCCGAATGTATGTAGGCAAAAAGCAATTGAATTTCATATACGTGCAAATTAATGAACATGTTATGCAAGGAGTATACAACTCACAATCCTACATGAAACCGGTCACAAATGACATCAGTTTATAAGGCTATAAATCTTAGAAATTATAAGTAATTTGCCAAAATTTTCAGGTCAAGTCTATTTGTCCAGCTAAATTTTAACATTAACTCGTAGATATGCAGAAGACAAAGCTAAAGATATTAATTTATGCAAGGCTTAAGCAAAAGGACAAATTATAGTGCAATTTCATCATCGAAATACACCGTTCCGACTCAACCTATATGCTAAAATAAACGTGAAATTTTTTGATTTTTTAGGAATTTTTCTATTTTTATGAGATTTTTAAATTTTATAAAAATAAACAACAACGCATACAGAAATTAAACGTGATAACAGAAATGCAATAAAAACATAAATGCAGACACAGATATGGATGCATAACCTCCCCAAACCAAACCGTACAATGCCCTCATTGTACCCAAAAATAGGGAAAGGAAATGCAAACTAAAAAGGAGAGAGTGAAGCTGCTCAAAACTAACAAGAATACGCGAAGTAGGGACCTCCCCAAAACAGCCAGCAACATGGGAGGTCTCTAATAGCTCCAGAACAGCGTCACAGGAAGCGAATCCAAACAACCATACTCGATGGTACTCGATCGAGAGGATATAGTACTCGATCGAGGAACAGGAGCTGCAAAAGTGGTCGATCGAGGAAAGGGAAATTACTCGATCGAATGGTCGTCATCTGCGGTTGCTCAATCGAGAAGAATAATGCTCGATCGAAGGGCTTAAGCACTCGATTAAGAAGAAAATTGCTCGATCAAGAGCTCCTTATTGCGCGAACTCCTAGGCTTCCATAAAACACCTACAAAGACGCAAATAGCTACCACAAAAACGACCAAAAACCAAGTCTAAATTGTCCCCAGTCTATGGTTTGAAAACCAATTATTACACACGAAAAAACTGAAATGTTCGAGAATCAACTAAAAACCTTAAACTCCGGGTTGCCTCCCGGACAGCGCTAGTTTCAGACAGGTCCCAGCTCGACCTCCTTTTCTTCATCCAGCTGCTCCAGTTAGTTACAATCAAAGCAACTCAAAGCTCTTAGCATGAGATCATAAACCTGCTGATGTGCTACACAAGAGCATAAGTAGCACCAAAATAGAAAAGGAGCTTATAAGCGCAATCTGAAGTACCGTCTCAGCCTAACAAATTTTCGATGACAAATATGGTGAAACATTATTAGCATATTTGCCCAACTGGGAGGGGCGGAATATTGAAACATAAAGCATAGGTCATATAAGGTAATTTACTATTAGTCATAGCAATAATCATAAAGTTATCTTTAATTACTCTAGTCGGTCGCTCCTAATGTCGGAATCATTGACAAAAGAATGTATTACCTCAACCGTGCTAGGAACATTCCCGGACTCAGCTACCTTCTCATTCCCCTCCTTTGTGGGTTCTATCCCGTATATTGCAGCCTCTAGAGCGTCCAGCTCGGCTTTCCAAATGGGGGATCCACTATAACCATTGTCTTCTTCAAAATCGTCATCCGAAAAGGACCTAGATGACATATCATTGCTCTCCGTGGCCAATATGTTCGATCGAGCAATGAGTGTACTCGATCGAAGACTTTCCTTCTGAATATTACTCGATCGAACAAACAGAACTGCTCGATCGAGGTCTTCCTCATAATAACTGTTCGATCATGTGGATAGCTCTGTTCGATCGAACACTTCCTCAGATATTTCACTCGATCGAACACTATAACCAGTTCGATCGAGTGTTTGTTGCTGTATAGTGCAGAAATCTTCAAGTAATGCTTCGTTTTCAGATAGATCTTCATATTCCGAGTCATACACATCATTGTCGTCAATAGGCAATCAAGGCCCTTCATAGGAAAGACTGCTTTCGGTGTAGGTAGCGTGTACCTTCTCTGAGCGCCTAAAGTTCGACTCGGAAGCTAACTGAGCTATTTGAGACTCAAGTTCATTGATTTGGGCGTCCATAAATCTATCATCTTCTTGCAGTTTAAGTGCAAGTGCCTTAATCAAAGATTTCAATTCAGCAATCTCTTTTTTCTGTTTATCAAGAGGAGGAGCTTCTTATTGCAGTGGCCAAACGAATGGAGGCTTTTGATAGCCTCATTGTGAAGCGGATGTGGCGGCACAATTGCAAAGGGTTGACTAGCTTGTCTACGCTGCTTAAATGCATAGACTTCGTCGTTCCCTGTCAAGCAAATAACAGCATTTTGCTCAGCAGCACCACATCTCTCGCAATGCACCACGTGTAGGACCTATCAAAACAACAATAGAGGAAAAGATAAGAACTGCCTCAAGGGATAAATTCCTTGAGGCTAAAGACAGACAAAAAGAAACAAGTAAATAAAATAGTTGCCTCCTCGGCAACGGCGCCAAAATTTGATAACGTCGTTTTAGTACCAAAAATAAATACCTAAGACTACTAACAGAAGTTAGCGGAAGTAGGGTCAATCTCCACAGGGAGGCTTTTATATCTATCTGCTAATCTAAGTCTGGCTGGTAACAAATGGGGGTTTTAAACTTGATTTCTAAACTAAAAGTGGTTAAGGCAAGAGTATAAGAGAAAAGAGCAGTAAAAGCAAATATGAGCAAAGTATGTGATCAGATAAAGAGAAGTATGCTAGGAACTCGGTTCACCATGGCAATTAATTAACTCAATCGTAAATAGTTCAGACGATCTAATGTGAGAAGAGCAAGGGAAAGATCCTTCCGGTCCGCTATCCACCCTAGAATACAACTAACTTAACTTCCGTCCTCATTAGGGTAGTCTACTGTTCATTCCAATCTTCCGATCTAGGATTGAATTTAACCAATTTAACGGGTTTAGAAGCGTGCACTCAACTAAATAATTATAGTTATATTGTTAATGAAACAGTTCTCACAATTTAATCATCTAACCTATTCACAACATCGCCAGCCCACTAGCATGGCTCCCCAAATCCTAACATAAGGGAATTAGCTACTCATGCTATTAATGTTACTAACAATAACAACGATTAACAAACTAACAAAAGACATTATAGAAGGGTGATAAAGATGAAACATAAACTAATAAAGACAATAAATAAACAGAAATTAAGAATAAAGATTAAGAGAAGAACAAAGAAAGATTAAATTAAGAGAAAGAGTAAGGAAAGATTACAAAGAGATGAATCCGGTAAATAAAGAGCAAAGCAACGTGAAGCAAAAGAGAGAAAGAGAGTAGTCTGCTAAAAGAGGAATTAAGAGTGTAAAGTATGATTAAAGATAATTTAACCTAATGATGTCTTCACCTTATATAGGGAAGCGTTTATTAACTAAAACATAAACTAATCACGGAACAAAATCCCGTGTAACTAAGCATAGTACTCGATCGAGGCATTTGAGACCTCTTGATCGAGTGACTCCCCAACAATCCTCTCGATCAAATAAATAAAGCCTTCGATCGAGAGCTTCTAATTCAGCCCACTTCGATAGAGCTCAGCAGGGTCTCGATCGAACACCTTGAACCGTCAAAACCACTCGATCGACCAAGAAAGCACTCAATCGAGCAGCTGGCCACTGAAAAACATCCTGCACACATTTGGTTAGCTTCTAAGGACTCCCTCACGCTTCCCGAGGCAAGGAACTTTCGCTCTAAATCCTCCATCTCCATAAATGCATGCTAGGGGGAATTAATAAGGCACAATTTCACCACTTTGAGGTATGTTCCTGCAAACGAGATGAAACAAAACGAAAGTAGCCTATTCGGGGCATTTTGCAATACGAAACAACGAGAATGATATAGAAATGCGTGCAATAAGAGGCTAAAAAGACTATATAAATTGCACGTATCACGTGACATGTGTAATTGGATTACAATGTGTGTGACATAGAGGTCAGTTGCATGATTGTGTATACGGTCTTCCGTATGAGCGGAAGTGTTGGTAATAGATGGGAATGGATGATTGAAAACACATGTGTGATCATGTGGTGGATTTGACAGGGTATATGCGTGGCATAGTATCTGTAAAATGGGAATGTTGAGCATAGTTGAGTCACATGACGAGTGACGTTGCATTATTTGGTTGTTTCATAGAGTCTGCATGTTCGTTATTGATTTCCATAAAGTTGCATGTATGAGATTACATGTGATTTATATGTGTATAGTAATGATTGAGTTATACCCCGAGACTTATGCGCAGACTTAGAACCAATTGAGTTGAGTGTTGTTATGGGATTAGGGTTTCGAACCGTGGGCTGAACCTTGTACCTTGACGATTGGGAGGCTCGTAGAGTAGGGTTATATCAATGGCATTAGGACCATATCTGATTTATTTGTGGATTTACAATAAGTAGGAGAGAGTGTTGAACCTGGATCATAGTTAATTGTGGAATTTAGTAATGAGTGTATGAGACCGTATTTTAAGGTTGATAGTTGAACTTTCGGACGAAGTTCTCTTCTAAGAGGAGTTAATGTAAATGTAACACCCCCATTTATTTAAGAGCCTTTAGCTAGACATTCTCAAATAAATAAAGGTGTCACCATCTCAGTTGCCTGAGGTAGTAAGTATAAAAGACAAACAATACAAAAGTACTTTAAGACGATATATTATTATAGTGCCTCAAAAAGAGTTTATTACAAATATCCAACTTGATAAATAATTATTATAGAGTACTTAAACAACTCGCAGCGGAATTTAAAATAAATAATGTCTGAATATTAATAAGGTGATCTCTAGACTCGAGTGATCTCGTCCCAAAGCTCCCCACTAAGCATCCAGCACTTCTCACAAGCAAACCTGAAAATCAATCTGCTCCCATTATGGTTTATCACAGGTGTTCACGAATACACAGTCAACCACGAGGTTGAGTAGGATAACCAAACAACAATAACAATAATGATAATACATTAGCCTACAACACAATCCACGAACCAAAACGAGATCATCGTGCTCATACCCACACGACACACACACGACACACACACACGCGCACACACACGCACCATACGGTGAATTCCAGTCCGACACCAGACACGGTGTACTGCTCAGGTCCATGGCCCACTCCTCACGCCACCATGCCTGTCCGACCATCATACGTACAGAACCACGGCACTTACACATACCCGTGCCTGACCGAACAAAACTGTAAAGGACCACGGTTTAATCCCGTGCCTGACCGACCAAACAATTTCAATAGCAATGCCAATCTCTTTCACAACCAATCAACAACAGAGAATCAACCAACAAGATAATAATATGATCATAAGACAACAATGATATCAATAAACTCAAGACAACAATTACGACGATGCGCTCAAGACAACAATTGCAACAATAATTCATCTTCCAACAATTCTCCAATTACCAATATAGTAAAGTTGAGTAGTTAACCTACCTCTTAGCAAATCTTCTCAATTAAGAAATTAATCAAAAAGCCTCTCCAATAAATTCACCACCTAAACAATAATTGAATTATGTATAATTATTAACTAATCTTATTAATAAATTGAATATGTAAACTACCCAAAACAAATCCCGCAAAACACCAAACTATCCCCAAATCTCACGGCCAAACCGACGGTGGTCAAACCGCCGGTAAACAGCCACACGGCCTCGGTCCTCACGGTCAACGGTCACGGTCAACGGCCTTAATACGAGTTTAGGTCAAACGTAAATAATTGATATTAGATGATTAGATATCTTTTCGTAATTGATTATCGCAAGGTGAAAAGCTCCGTCTTAAAGTTGTCTCACAAAAGCTCTCCTCACAATTGTATTTGAGTTTTAGAAGAAGACTAATTATAATTGTGAGGCATATGGTTGGTATTTATATAAGTTGGTAGGAGAAGTAGGAAGGTTCTAGGAAAGTCCTTTTAATAATAAAATAATGAAAATATCTTAAAGCATAGGTAACACCCAAACCAATTACCACATTCCTTCCTCTTGGTCCCCACCGTGGCCCTACATGGCTCCTCACACACGGTTCACCCGTGGTCCCCCGTCCGTCTTATTTGCTTATTTTATTTTACTTCTTTTCTATTACGACTACAACTTATTATTTATTATTCTCCTTAATATTTATTCATCTTATTATTTATTTACGACTACCCACATAAATATAAATATAAACATAAACTATTAATTAAAATACGTAGTATTACAGTCTTCCCTCCTAAAAAAGAACTTCGTCCCGAATTTCACCGCTCCTTACTACTCAACTAACCAAACAATTAATGATCGAGCACACATTTAGATAAATTACTAACAGAAATGATCACAAACTAACGCGGTGTTATATCCTACCCCCGTAAAAAAAAAGAGTTACGTCCTCGTAACTAACATACCTTATGCAAACAAATGAGGATACTTCCGTTTCATCTCATCTTGAACCTCCCATGTAGCCTCCTTAACATTATGATTAGACCATAAAACTTTCTGATGTGACCAATATTTGAGCATATTTAGTCCCCGAATTAGCCTCGTTCCTATGCTTTTTAGTGCATAATTGGGTCATTTACTATCTTTAGTCTTTCGTTTTGCATATTCTTTGAGGTTTTGTTTCCTTGGTAGGAGAGGAGTGCAAACCTTGCATTTTCATGGCAAAATGGAGCTAAATTGACCGAATCTAATGACCAAGCATCAAAGTGAAGACAACACTAGAAGGCCTATGTAAATAATGAAGTAAATGGGCAATGATGAGAAGATCCTTGCATTCCCAACAAAATCCTTGAGGATTGTTGGAAGAAGAAAAGAAGAAGAAGCCTTGCTGAGCTACTATCCGGGCGTCTTGGCCACGGGACGAGCGTCCTAGCTGGCTACAATCCGAGCGTCCCGTAGCCAATCCGCTCGTCCTAGCCCTCTACAATCCGAGCGTCTCATGCCTCAGGCCGCTCGGATTCCTTCCCAGTGCAAGCCATCTCCTCCTCAGTCCACTTGGGATGCGCATATTCCTTGAAGACTAGCGAAGCGGAGATGAACATCATCTTCGAGAGGAGCATTTCCTCAACTTTTCTTAAGGGTCTTAATCGTCATTTAAGCCCTTAGTAACCCTAATTTATGTACCTAATCCTTAGTATAAATACCCCCTTGTACTAATTAGATTATCATGTTCTTCTTATGCAATCTTAATCTCATTTTAATCATGTAATAAACTTTTAATTAAGCATTAATACAAATCTCATTTCCTTAATTTCTTTATTGTTCATCATTTATTTTGGGTAATTGAAGATTATTTGGGTATTATTGGGAGATTGACAACCTTCCATCAATCATCAAGTACTTCTATTATTCTTTGCTTATTATTTTGGAATCATCATTAGGTATAATTCTCTTAACCCTTGTTTTAGTTATTGTTAATCATTTCCATTCATTCATCATGTTTTGTTGAGGACCACTTGAGTATACCTTTCTTCAAAGACCCCTTGCAAGCATTGGAAGCCTTAGAAGCAAGTGAGGCCAGAAATATGCATTGAGAATTGGAGGTAGTTCTTCTTGAGGCCGCTCTAGCCAACAAAGAACTTACTCATGAGCAATCCGAATTAGTACATAACATCCTTGTAGAAGCATATCAACCCATATAAGAAGAAAAGGGGATCGAAGATGACATCATACATGCCGAAGAGCAAGAAGTATTTGTCATGAAATTTGAGTATGATGAGATTTGTGAGCTTGAAGAGCAAGTTGAATACGCCATGAGAATGGAATGTCTAATGGAGATGGAGCAAGTTCTTAATGAACCTTCAATAGAGGAAAGAGAGGTACCAGTTCCAACTCTAAAACCCCTTCCCCCAAATTTGAAATATGCTTATCTTGGTGAATCTAAGACCAAACCCGTGATTGTTAATGACAAACTTGATAAGAACCAATTGGAAAAATTGCTTGATGTGTGGAAACAACATGAAAAGGCTATAGGTTATAGTCTAGATGACCTTAAGGGGATAAGTCCCAATTTTCGCATGCATAGAATTCATCTTGAAGAAGACCATAGACCTCCCATCCAATCTCAAAGGAGATTGAACCTCCACATGCAAGAAGTTGTTAAAGGAGAGGTTATGAAATTACTTGATGCGGGAATCATATATCCCATATCGGATTCTTTGTGTGTTAGCCCCATTCAAGTGGTACCTAAGAAAGGAGGTACCACGGTGGTAACAAATGATAAGAATGAGCTAATACCCACAAGGAAAATCACCGGTTGGCGTATGTGTATTGACTATCGAAAATTGAATTCCGCAACAAGAAAGGATCATTCCCCCCTACCATTCATTGACCAAATGCTTGAGAGGTTAGCCTCTAACAAGTTCTTTTGCTACCTTGACGGGAATTCGGGATTCTTTCAAATCCCCATACACCAAGATGACCAACACAAGACCACCTTCATATGCCCTTATGGTACTTTTGCTTATAGGAGATTGCTTTTTGGCTTGTGTAATGCCCCCGCTACTTTCCAAAGATGCATGATGAGTGTCTTCTCCGACTACCTAGAGACCATAATAGAAGTTTTTATGGATGATTTTAGCGTTTATGGGAAAGACTTTGACTCTTGCTTGCATAACCTTTCTCTTGTATTGCAAAAATGTGAAGATGTTAGTCTCGTTTTGAATTGGGAAAAGTGTCACTTTATGGTAAATGAAGGAATTGTTTTGGGTCATTTAATCTCGGAGAAGGGCATCGAGGTCGATAAAGCTAAGGTTGAGGTGATAGAGAAACTCCCACCTCCCGTGAATGTTAGAGGGGTGAGATGTTTTCTCGGTCACGCGGGTTTCTATCGTCGTTTTATAAAAGATTTCTCAAAAATCGCGAAACCCCTCACTCAACTCTTACTTAAAGATGCCCAAATCCATTTCACTAACGAGTGTGTTGAAGTCTTTAATAGAATTAAGGAATCACTAATCTCGGCACCGATCATTCAACCACCAAATTGGGAACTACCGTTCGAGATTATGTGTGATGCTAGTAACTACGCCGTTGGAGCGGTTCTTGGCCAACGGGTAGGAAGGGCTTTGCATGATATCTACTATATAAGCAAGACTCTTGATTCCTCCCAAGTGAACTATGATACCACCGAGAAAGAGCTCCTTGCCATTGTCTATCCGTTAGACAAATTCCGTTCCTATTTGCTTGGATCAAAAGTGATCGTTTTCTCGGATCACCATGCTCTTCGACATCTCTTGATAAAGAAATAGGCAAAACCAAGGTTGTTGAGATGGATTTTGCTTCTTCAAGAATTCGACTTAGAAATAAGAGATAAGAAAGGGGACGAGAATGTAGTGGCGGATTACTTGTCAAGAATCCGGTTTCATGATGAAGAAGGAGAAACACCGATCAATGACTCTTTCCCCGATGATATCTTAATGGCCATCTAAACACAACTTGAGAGGCATATTACTCCATGGTTTGCCGATTATGCCAACTATATTGTTGGAAGAGTACTCCCTCCAAACTTAAACTACAACCAAAGGAAGAGGTTTTTGTTCGAAGTAAAGAGATACTTTAGGGATGACCCAAATCTCTACAAAGAGTGTAGTGATGGGCTCTACCGAAGGTGCATCCCTCAATGGGAAATTCAAGGAATTTTGGAAGGATGTCACTCATCCCCTTATGTTGGACACCACGGAGCAAGAAGAACCATTGCGAAAATTCTTCAATCGGGCTTCTTTTGGCCTACGATGTTCCAAGATGCTAGGGAGTTCATCCTTCATTGTGATGCTTGTCAAAGAACGGGAAATATCTCCTAGAGGAATGAAATGCCACAAAGGGGCATACTAGAGGTAGAGATCTTCGACGTTTGGGGGATCGACTACCAAGGGCCGTTTGTGAAATCCAAAGGAACAAATACATCCTTGTGGCCGTAGACTACATCTCAAAATGGGTGGAGGCAATTGCCACCCCAACCGATGATGCAAGGACGGTCACTAAACTCTTCAAGAAAATAATCTTCCCAAGATTCGGAGTCCCTAGAGCAATCATAAGTGATGGAGGAACGCATTTTCATGAAAAGAAGCTCATATCCCTTTTGACCAAATATGGTGTTCAACATAGAACCGGCTTGGGATACCACCCTCAAATAAGTGGTCAAGTTGAAGTTTCAAATAGAGAGATCAAGCAAATTCTTGAGAAAGTTGTCAACAAGACTCGTAAGGATTGGAGCATGAAGCTTGATGACGCTCTTTGGGCTTATAGGACAGCCTATAAGACTCCCATAGGAGCTTCCCCTTACAAACTTGTCTATGGGAAGGCATGCCACTTGCCAATTGAGTTAGAGTACAAAGCTTTTTGGGCAATCAAAGATCTCAACCTTGATCTCAAATTTAGTGGTCAAAAGAGGATGATACAAATTCAAGAGTTGGAAGAATTCCGACTACAATCTTATGAGAATGCCAAGATCTACAAAGAGAGGACAAAGTTGCTTCTTGGCAAGAGAATCAAGCAAAAAGCCTTGCACAAGGGAGACAAAGTCCTTCTATTCAACTCCCGATATCGACTCTTTCCCGGGAAATTGAACTCTAGATGGATAGGTCCTTATGTGATCACCGAGGTAGGAAAGTATGGAGACTTTGAGATCAAGTCGGAAGATGGAAGAAAATTTAAAGTTAATGGCCAAAGACTGAAACCATATTATAAAGGAGCATTTATTGGAGAGGTCGAGGTCACCTACCTCGGGCCTCCTCCTCCTTGAAAAGATCATCAAAAGGAATGTTTGGTAGAGTCCTCTCCAAACCACCACTTGTAAATATACTAACCCCTTTAACTTGTATCTTTAACTTTATTGCATTTTTAATCATAAACATGATTCTTGCCATGAGAGTAAGAGAGGGAGGGTCACTAATCATTTTGATGAATGAAGGAATTAGAATTCAAGTGTGGGGAAGCACCTACACCGGAGTAGAGGAAAAACAGGATCAATCCGAGCGTCCCGTGAGGAATTCGCTCGTCTAGGCAAGAAACCCGAGCGTCCCCTTAGTGAACCGCTCGTCCTAAGAGAGCTGAGAAGCAGCTGTTTTGTTCTGGCACGAGATCCGAGCGTCCTCAGTAACAATCCGCTCGTCTCGGTCAGGACGGACGTCCTAATGAAAAATCTGCTCATCCTGGAGGATCAATTTCTGGCATTTCTCCCTGGAAGAGAATACGAGCGTCCTCCATGGAATCCGCTCGTCCTACTACAGCAAGACGCTCGTCCCTACTAGCATACGCTCGTCCTGGCTACTTCAGAATCTGGGATAGTCCTAGATGACAATCTGAGTGCCCCGCAAAGTATCCGCTCGTCCCCGTGGTTAGAGATCCGAGCGTCCCGAGGCAGAATCCGCTCGTCTCCCTGCGTCTTTTTCTCCGATTTTTCGCCAATTAAAAACCTCCCCACCATACAATTTGTGACACCTCATCCTTCCTTCCACTCATAATATAAAACCCCCCTCTCTTATTGACCCCAATCATATCTCAAGCACTCATTCACCCAACAAAAACAAAAACCCCCAAAATCTAGGGTTTCAAAAAAATTCACAAGGAGAACTAATTCACAAAGAGCATCCCCATATTTTAACAAGTCAAATTCCAAATCTACATCCAAGAGTGGGACCAAGAGGATCATTATCTAGAGAAAGAAGAAGACCAAGGGTAAGAGGAAGCTCATCTACTTCTCACATCAACACTTTAAGAAGAGAACATGAGGAGATAGTTGACCTCACCAAGCTTGATGAATTTTCCAATGTAGAGTTTGTCAATGATGTTCAAAGGCTCGTTTTCCACCGACTACTTGGTAAGAATATTCTTCCTACCAAATTCATGTGCCATATAACCTTGATAAAACTTGGAATCTATCACCAAACGGAAGCTCTCTTCGAGTTATTTGGTCTTTCTACTTTGTTCCATATGCATGAACGAACCTATCGGTCTCTTGTCCTTGAGTTCTTGAGTTTCTTAAAAATTACCACTTTGAACAAGACAATTTGTGTAGAGTTTAGATTGGAAAATATAACAAGGATGATGACGCTTGTCGAGTTTGCAAATGTGCTCGGTCTAGATGTTTCGCCTATCCGAACATCAAGACCAAAGAAGTATAATGTAGCACCATTGTGGAGAGCCATGACGGAACGAGATTTTTCATATATTAAAGAATGTTTGGCCTTTCACATCCAAAACCCCATCCTAAGGCTCACCTACCGATTCTTATTCGGAACTATTCTAGCTCACTGAGATCCGGCGATAGCGAACGAACTAGACCTCGTTTTTATGGAGTCATATCTTGAGATCCAAGAGAGAAGTGGATATCATTTCAATGCGCCGCTTGTTCTCCTAGAGAAATGGGCAAAATTCCAAAACGGGGATGATGATGGTATGAAGCATATTGTCAATGGAGGACTCATCACAAGACTTGCAAAGCACTTCAATCCCAAGTTTAATGAAAACAATGAGTATACTCCACTTCCAGGAAATACGAGAATGAACGAGGATCTAATTCTTATTCAACACCATTGGATAACCCATGAGGGTTATGAGAAGAGGATTAAATGGATCACCAAGGGGAGCAACCCAATTTACTTACCAATGAATGGTTTGCCAAAAATTTCACCAAGAAGAGGTCATCTTTCTCCAATCCCATCTTATCTCGTCCCCACAAACTCAAATCAAGCCAATCAAGCACCACCCCCAACACAACAACAACATGAGCAACCAAGAAATAAAGATGAGAAGATTGTGATACCACACTACCCTTTCCAATACCAACCCTATAACCACCCAAATCCCTTCATCCTTCCTAGGGATGATTTTGTGACAGGGATGGTTTGTCAATGTGGATAATTACTATGCCTTGTATCCGCAATTTCATCAAATGGCTCGACAAGGGATCATTAGTGAAGAGGGAATGTTTCCCTCTTGGGCTCAAATGAACATTCTTTTCCCAAACTCGGAGAGGGATAATGAAGGAGCGCATGGTCAAGAGGGTGAAGGGAGTGACAAGTCAAATGGTGGAGACACGGTGGAGCTTGATAGTGAGGGTGATTGATACGTGCATAATATATAGTCTTTTTAGCCTATTTCAGCACGTATTTCTATGCATTTTTATACTGTTTTTATAGTATTTTGCCCCGACTTGGCTACTTTGGTTCGTTTTGTCCATTTTGTAGAAATGAACGCGAAAGTAGTGGAATCGTACTCTTTTTCGTCCTTTTTGCATGCATTTAGAGGAGACGGGATTTTCCAGAGTGAGATACTGCGTTGGGAAGCGTGTTGGCACGGTTTACGAGGCAGTCGGGCACGGACTTGAGCTGATTTGAAGACAAAGGACTCGATCGAGCTGTTTTACCACTCGATCTAGTGGTTTTTACGTCCTCTGATGGTCGATCGAGTAGTTTTCTACTCGATCCTTAAGCTGCTGAAAGATGAGTTACTCGATCGAGTAACTATCTACTCGATCGAGTAGATTATGCGGAGGTTTGCTCGATCGAGTGGTTTTATTCCACTCGATCGAGTGGTTTTCGCTGCTATGGGCTTTAATTAGCCCGTGTTATGTTTTATTTCGTTAAACTTATTTACTTTTCTATTTAAGCACGCTTTACTAGGTCATTAGGACTATCTAGCCTTTATCTTAATTAGTTTTACATAGAACTTTACTACGTTGCTTTTCCCTTTCACTGTAACCTTGTTTTCGGATTTACTTTGCTCGGATTTGTGTTCTTTACGCCGAAATTCGCACGATTGTAATTCCTTTCTCCTCTCTTAATAATAATTAATCATTTGTTCGCCTTAATTGCTTGTTTACTTCGTTTATTCTTCTGCCCTAATTTACTTTTATGCAATTTATTTGTTATTTCATAATGTTTACTGCTGGAAATTTATCTGCTGTTAGTATTGATAGTTTAATTAGCGTTATGAGTAGCTAAACCGCTTTCATGTTGGGATTAGGGGATCTGCGATAGGAATGTGACGATGTAGTAAATGAATTAGATGAATGAATTGTGAGATCCTGTCACCATAGCAATTTAATTGTATTTATCGACTTAGTTGAGTGCACGCTTCTGAGTCATCTCTTTAATCTGGCTAAAATTAATCCTAGATCAAAAGATTGGAATAAATAGGCCTGCTATGAACAGTAGACTACCCTGGCGAGAATGAAAGTTAAGTTAGTGGTATTTTAGGATAGAAAGTGGACCGAAAGGACCTTTCCGTATCCGTCTCGCATATAATTCGTCTGAATCATTTACAGCTGAGTCACTGGACTACCGTAGTGAACCGAAATCCTGACATGTCCCTCTCTATCTGGTAGTTTAATCCTTATTTCTTGCCTCTATTACTCTTGCCTTTATTTCTCTTCCTTTAAACTTCGTAGTTTAGAAAACAATTCAAACAACCCCCCCCCCGCCCCATTTGTGACCAAATAGACGGACTTCTACAAATATCTTGCCTCCCTGAGGAGATCGACCTGACTTCCCTAGCTATATAGTTAGTTTAGTTAGTTTATTTTTGACAGGTACACGACAGACGTGTCAAATTTTGGCGCCGTTGCCGGGGAGGCAATTGCCCTATTTGTTTTCGTTCCGTTAATTTTATCCGTCTCAGGGAATTTTTATTCCTTGAGGCAGTTCTTATTTATTTCCTTTCAGTGTTGTTTATGCCCAGGTCAGACAGGTTTGAGTTAGTTTCAGCTGATTCAGAACCAGAGAGATTATTCAGGCATAGACTCCGTCTGCAAAGGAAATCGCGAAAGGAAGACTTGAGTACTTTTGAGCTAGAGCTACAACACTCTCTTTTTGAAGAAGACAGTCCGTTATCACCAGTAAAGATGCCTAAACTTTCTAGTCATTCAGTGCCCAAAGCCACCTCAATTCCAAAGGGTTTCAATCATCAGACGGAGGATGGGAATACATTTGACATCCGTCCTTCTTACATAAATCTGGTGGAGAGAAACCTTTATAGAGGTGTGGCAGGTGAAGATTCGAGGAAGCACATGGAGACCTTTACCGATTACTGTTCTACTATCCCCGCCACTAAGGGGGTAACTCAAGACAACATAAAGGAGGTTCTATTTCCTTTCTCTTTGACTGACTCAGCCAGGGAGTGGCTGACTGACTTGGACCGCACAGCTGCTGGGGTTACAGATTGGGAGTCTCTTGCTCTTGCCTTTTACAAGAGATATTTCCCTCCACAGCGCACCAATCTGCTGAGGGCCAAGATTACTAGTTTCAGACAGAATCCCGATGAGAGTTTATATGAGGCGTGGTCACGATTCAAGAAATTGGTGAGGTATATTCCTCACCATGGCTTTGACCCATGGTTTATAGCTAATCAGTTCTACAATGGGCTGTATGACAACCACAGAGCCATACTTGATGCGGCATCTAGTAGGAGATTCCAGGAGAATACTGATGATGATAAGGGGTGGTCCCTTATTGAAGAGATGGCTAATCACAACGCTGAGTATGGAAACCCGAGGGATAGTATAAGGACAGTTCATGCGGTAGATAAGCAGGTTGTGGCTCAACTAGAAGCCATGAATGCTAGATTTGACAAGTTGGAGTTACAAGCTGCTGGGGAGCCTCAGACGGTCCATGTTCTTACTAGAGGAGAGATCGTTTCATGTGAGAGATGTGGGAGTAATGATGGTCACACTGCTGTTGGCTGTCTTGTGGAAAAGGAACAAGTCCTTGCCTTTCAACAATATAGGCAAGGAGGGGGTTCCTATTACAACAATCAAGGGGCAGTCCATCCCAATTTGAGGTGGACTAGTCAAAATGTGCTCAATCCTACTCCTCCTCCGCACCAGCAGCAGCCTTATGTCCCTCCACATAGGAATCAACAAGGCATTCAAAAGCCTCGTTCCTTCACTCCTCCTAATCACGGTGCATCATCTTCCGGTGGGGTGAGTGAAATTGGTGAGCTTAAGTCTATGTTTCAATCCTTTACAAAGCAGTGGCAGCTGAGTGATCAACAGAAAGATGCGTCCATTAAGGCACTTGAAACTCAAGTTGCCCAACTAGCCACGAATCAATCCACAAGGAAGCAGGGTCAATTACCGACTCAAAATGAGAAGAATCCACATGAGACGGTAAATTTCATCAATCTGGGAAGCGGTCGTTCATATGAGGGACCGGAAGTGTTGAAATCAGACCCGAGGAAGGCTGTAACTGATGATGAATAATGTTCTGTCGAAGAAAATGAGCTGACGGCTAAGAAAGTGCTCGATCGACTGGTTTCTGGAGGTCGATCGAGCAGATTTGGTGAAGAAAGTGGTCGATCGAGTGAAAATTCCACTCGATCGAGCGAACAGGAAAAGCAGACTGGTCGATCGAGTGGATTTTCTACTCGATCGAGTGAACAGGAAAATGGAGCTGTTCGATCGAGTGAAAATTCCACTCGATCGAGTGATATTGCTGAAGATTCTACTCGATCGAATGGGCAATTTGGTCGATCGAGTAGTTTTGATGACGGGAAGCTTATTCGAGAGCCTGCTAGTGCTCGATTAAGCGAGAAATCACTAGAAAGACCTCGTTCGAGAGGTAAGAAGCGTCCAAAAGATACAGAGCTTGCTCCGGGTGATACATTGGAAGAGAGAAACAAGGAAGTCGAGATACCCATCACGGTTCCCTTCCCGAGGCGGCTGCAGAATACTAAAGCTAATCAACAATTCGACAAATTTGTCGAACTCCTGAGAAGCTGAGAAGTCACTGTGCCGTTCACTGAGTTGCTGACAAAGGTACCCTCTTATCTTACGTTTATGAAAGAAATTTTATCGCGTAAGAGGACTATTAGTGATAATGAGACCGTAGCTTTGACTGAGGTGGGTCATTTATTTCAAAATAAGTTACCTCCCAAACAGTCAGATCCGGGTAGTTTTTCAATTCCATGTCATATCGGTACCCATTTGATTGATAACGCACTATGCGATTTAGGCGCTAGCGTGAGTGTCTTACCGTTGTCTCTGGCTAAGAGACTTGGTTTGACAAAGCTGAGTTGCACCAACATGACAGTCCAGATGGCCGACCGTAGTGTATCACGGCCACTAGGTATAGTAGAAGACGTACCTGTGAGGATCGGGAGGTTCTTTATTCCCGTTGATTTCGTTGTCTTAGACATCCCCGAAGATGCACACACCCCTATTACTTTAGGGAGACCATTTTTGTCTCATCGCCCGTGCGAATAGACGTCGGGGTAAGACTTTGACCTTTCAGGTAGGGGACGAGGAGCTGATTTTTCATCAGTCTAAGTTCCGGAGGGCTCCCATGCAAGCTCAGCCTTGCAATGCCCTCTCTTCTATTGACCCTATTATTGACACTCCAGATGAAAATTTGGAGTATTGTGCTGCTATTATTACCCCTCCGCCTCAGATTGAGAGCAAAAAGGAGGAAAGTTCGTCTGTTTTCCTTGCTGCAGGTACAGATGAAAGCAATGAAGGAGTTGTCAAAGGACAGTGTGCAATTATTGTCAATCAAATTGGAGATGATGACGCTAAAACTGGTGATAAAGGAGCAAGGACGAGGAAAGTTCGAGCTTATGTGGATGTGAACTATTCCCCTCCTACCGTTTTAAATGATTCAAAATCAAGCTCGTGGAAGTTGAAGAGGACTATCAATGTTGCTGAGATGACGTCCTCCAGTCTGGAGCCCTCCAAGGGGCTACTGAATTGCATTGGAAATTGAGCGGGGAAATGCCCCGTGTAACACCTTGTAATAAATAATTTTTGAATCTTCCGTTGAATTTGTTTTATTGCTTTTAATTAGGACAATAAGTTTTTAGACAGTTTTTAGCGTACATTTAAGACTATAGACTGTTCTTATGCGTATTTGGTATTTTGGGAAATTTTTGCACTTGTTTTTATGCAGGTTTGGGGAAGTCTTACGCAAATATAAAGGAAGAAAGACGAAATTCAAGAGCTTACGCGAGAAAAGAGCTCGATCGAGTACTTTTTGTACTCGATCGAGTGAAAAAATGGTCGATCTAGTGTTTCTTCCAGTCGATCGAGTAAAGCAATAAAGGGGAGTTCTCGATCGAGTAGAATTCTACTCGATCGAGTAGATGGAGCATCAAAGTGCTCGATCGAGTGGTTTAAAACCACTCGATCGAGTAAATACAAAAGGACGCAGGGAGTTTTTCTAACTTAAACTCTTTTGTTCTTATTTCTATCTCATTTTCCCTAATATTTCGTCTAACACCTCCCTAATTGCGATCAAAACTCCCCCAAATCCCTATTTTTCTTGCCCAATCACCAAATCCGTCTCCTACAATTTATTCCTTGCTAATTAATCCTTCAAAGCCCCTTAATTTCCCCTTGTTTCGTGCTCCTTTACACGGTTTTAAAGAGGATTTAGGGTTTGCGGTTTTTTCGATCAAAAAATCGCCTTTTCTTGCTTGTTCTTTGAAGATTATTTGCAATTTGTAGGTTGTTCTCGTTAAGTAAGTGATTCCTTCATCCTCTATGCATTTTAATTTTGATTATTTTGAATTTTTTTGAGGTAAATTTGGAATTAGGATTCGAAAATCCATTGTTGGTCGAATTTTTTTCGACTTTAATTTTCTTTATTGGCCCTTACTTGTCTTACTTGATGATAAATCCCCATTCCTCACTGTTGTTGCATGTTAAATTCGAATTTTACGTAAAATTTCGCGATTAGGGCTGTTTCAGTCGAATTTTTCGACTATCATACTGGGTTCTCATGCTTTCATGCTTAGTAAACTTCGTCTGTTGCTTAATTGCTGCTGTTGTTGACTGCTATTCCCCACCCTATCGCCATTTGCATGCTGTTTTTCGAAATTTTTGAGGAATTTGGGAATTTTAAGGGCTGAAGTCGATTTTTCTCGACTGTTTGGGGACTGTAATGCTGTAGCTATGCTGGTTTTCTTGCTGTTTAACCTTTTTTATCTTATCATGTCCCATGCCCCTTGTTAACAGGATGGAGTATAGCTCACTACCTTCCACCAGTACCACTTCTAGCCCGTCCTTGAGTGAGACGGTGGCCCCTGCTGTTGCCACCGCCTCCATGTTAGTCAGTACTGCAGCCCCAGTGTTCCTAGTTTCAGCTGCAGGTACAGTTTTCGCTCCAGCTAGCTCTGCTGCTAGCTCAGTTCAGGCCACCACCTCCGTTACGGCCACCACCACTGCTAGCACTGCTGCTAGTCTCTCTTCAGTGGTGGCCACAGCAACCACTACTCCTACACCAGCCGCTACTTTTACACCTGTGGTGGACTCGCCAGCAGCCGCAGCTGCCTTTAGAGCAGCCCTGGTTCCTCACACCGTCACTGCACGGGCTTCTGCTTTGAGTTCCAGAGGCCGGGGTCGTAGACAGTATCGTTCTACGCCAGCTCCTGTTACCTCTACTTCTGCTGCTACCTCTACGTCAGCTGCTGCTCCTTCTACTTCTGGCACGGTCACAGTCCGAGGGGACACCTCCCTCGACTCTCACCCAGATTATCCGCAGGTACATTTTGTTAACGCATTACATCGTAAGAAGTTTTATCACCTGCTAGGCTGCGTGCATGTACCTTCTCGATTTCTAGAGAAATTGGCACTTGAGAGACTCGGCATTTACGAGTCGGTTTGTGATTTACTACGGGGCACAAGGATGGCCGGACTCATCACTATGAGCGGCCGTACCTTTTTAGAGCTGAGCCTTGAGTTTCTCAGCTCCTTTACCTTCTCCTCCGGGGCACACGATGCTGACCCCGCTAGTTCTTCAGTGTCCTTCCGGTTGTTTAACCGGACTTTTCCGATGACCTTAGAGGAGTTTGGTAGGCTACTTGGCCATACCTCTACGGGCGAGACTGCCGCCCCTAGGAGAGTCTTCCGTCAGCTTTGGAGGACCCTGGCCCAGACCACTTTTAGGGAGCGAAAGCTCCAACAGGTCCACCTCCCCGCTGTCCGTTGTTTTCTTAGACTGATGGGGAGCACTATTTTCGGCCGAAAGGAGCCGAACAACATCACAAACACCAAGCTCTCCATCCTGGGCGGTTACCTGAACATCGATTGTGAGGGTCCTTTTACCCTCAACATAGCTTACTTGACCGCCCAGTACCTTCAGAGCCATGGGCTGAAGGAGACGGGAACTATTGCTTGCGGTGGCATAGCCACCATTCTTGCCCGTGCCCTTTTCCTCGTTTGGCCTCGTGACTTGCAGTACCTCGAGGGAGAAAGGCTACTGAGTCTTGATGCCATGCTTTCTCAGCATTGGCTGACCCCAGACTACCAGACATGGAAGATAGAGGGTTCCTTGTCTGTAGACTTACCTTGTGACACTCTCCCCCGTCTAGAGCCTTTGCCCACTGTTGCTAGGGGCACCCGTCTGCCACCACTGCCTGACCTTCACCTTCCACTCCAACCACGACCACCTCCCGCTGCACCCGCCGCCAAGAAGCGGCGCCTTGAGACTGGAGAGGGGTCCACACCTTCAGGGATTACCCAGCCTTCCGAGGCTACTCCCATCCCGACCCCTACTCCTACTACTACTACCACTCCTACTCCCACTCCCACTGACCAGACACAGGCTTAGCCGGTTCTACCGGCTACTTTCGTACCACCTCCACCCTTTGTGGCGTCCGCGGTCATGGACCAAGGGCGCCGTGACGGTTTGTTGCTTGAGATTGCAGAGCGACAGGCTCGTATGGAGAGGGACTTAGCTTTGACCTTGCACCCTCTGTACGAGTACCACTTGAGGCAACACCGTCCTATCCCAGAGGGTTGGCCACACCCTTCCTTCTTCCTGGGTACCGGAGGGGTACCCGAGTCCGCCGACGAGGAGGAGGAGGAGGACCCGGAGGTGGCAAAGTGGAGAGAGCTCGAGCGAGGAGCGGAGGAGGAGAGAGGAGGAGGCTGATCCGGAGTACACGGTGGTGGACGACGACGACGACGGGTAGCTACTGGTCTACTCACTTCCCCAGTTTTCTGGCTGGTTTGGGGAAGTTCGTATTTTGTATGTATATCTTACTCTTTTATTTTGTCTCCTTTTATTTATTGCTTTTATTTTCTTTTGGTTGTATATTCCCGTTCCCCTGTATATATCTGCTGGTGTATGCTGGAGGACAACGAGGGCGTTGTCCGTTTTGGTTTGGGGAGGGTATTGCATCCTTTTGAGTCTGCATTTGCATTTGTTTTGCATTCACGTTTATTTTTCAGCTTGCACTGTTGTTTATTTCATTAAAAATAAAAAAAAAAATCAAAAATCCAAAAAAATTAGAAAAATTTAAAAATTCAAAAAATATTCACGTTTTTTTTGCATGTAGGTTGAGTCGGAACGGTAGATTTCCATGATGATAATGCACTATAACTTGTCTTTTTTTTACTTGAGCCTTACACTCTTATGTATAGTTATTAGCTTTGTCATACGCATAGTCTACGAGTTTCTGTTCAAATATAGCTGACTGTTTAGACTTGACCTGATAAATTGGCAAATTACTTGATAAATTCTGAGTTTTAGAGCCATAACTGGTGACATTCATGACCAGTTCATTAGGAATTGAGAGTAGTACTCCTTGCATAGCATGTTCATCTTTTTTGCACTTTTATGACATTCAATTTCTTGTCAAATGCACATATTCGGGTTTGTGGTTGGTGTCACATGCAGGGAGGTGCTTGCAAATTTCCCTTTCCTTATATTGTTCACCCATTTAGCTCCACATAAGCCAAAACTTGCCTTTTTGACCCATTAGCTACATTCCAAATTAAGCCTGCCTAGTCAAGCTAGTTTAGTATGTCTTTTGTGGTATGAGTTTCCATCTGCAGTTTGGCCCGTATTTCTTTGTATGGAGTTGGTGTAAGTATAGAGGAAGGAGGAAAAAGAGAAAAAGGAAATTGAAAAAAAAAATGAAAAAAGAAAAGAAAAGAAACAGGAAAAACGTGGAAAAAAAATGAAAAAAAGGAAAAAAAAATGAGAAAAAAAATGAAAGCTGGAACGTGAGAAAGAAGAAAAAAAAGAAGTTTGAAAAAAGTTGATTTATTTCAGTTAGTTTTTTCAGACGGTATTAAAAAAGGGAAGTTTGTGACCGTCTGACTCCTCCATTCTTATTCAATATTTTTGAGGAGATTGTGTTTGAGATTAGTGAGCTTTGTGCCAAATGAAGGGCACTTGTACTTAGTTTTTCAGTCAGTTGAGATTCGGATGGTTTCATTATGGTCCTGTTAGGAACTAGCTTGACGCTTTTACCTCCACATTTCCATAACATGTTTTGCCTTTCTCACCTGAACCTCACTACTCCCAAATTATTTGTAAGCCATCGGCTGTGACGGACATTATTGGTTGGAGTGTGTGCATTAGTACTTGAATTGTCTTTCATTTTTGTTGCATGCATGCTATGTAGGTCGCAGTTAGGTGAGTGACTGTCTTTTCTTCTCTCTTTTACATATAACATTCACCCTTTGCTTCATGAGAGAAGAGTGACCACGAGAGAGTCCGATTTTGTTGGTCTTGAAAGGTCGATAGGTTGGCTATATTTTTGAATAGCTTATAACTCGTTTGCGTATTGACTGCTTAGCTTTAACTTTTAGTTTTGTTGCATTAAATTGGTTCAAGTAGACAAGTTAAGCTAGCTCTGAGTTATCATTTCCGTTCCATTAGTTGCATTTTAGTATACTCGAGGACGAGTAAAGGTTCGGTTTGGGGAGATTTGATACGTGCATAATATATAGTCTTATTAGCCTATTTCAGCACGTATTTCTATGCATTTTTATACTGTTTTTATAGTATTTTGCCCCGAATTGGCTACTTTGGTTCGTTTTGTCGATTTTGTAGAAATGAACGCGAAAGTAGTGGAATCGTACTCTTTTTCGTCCTTTTTGCATGCATTTAGAGGAGACAGGATTTTCCAGAGTGAGATACTGCGTTGGGAAGCGTGTTGGCACGGTTTACGAGGCAGTCAGTCACGAACTTGAGCTGATTTGAAGACAAAGGACTCGATCGAGCTGTTTTACCACTCGATCGAGTGGTTTTTACGTCCTCTGATGGTCGATCGAGTAGTTTTCTACTCGATCCTTAAGCTGCTGAAAGATGAGTTACTCGATCGAGTAACTATCTACTCGATCGAGTAGATTATGCTGAGGTTTGCTCGATCGAGTGGTTTTATTCCACTCGATCGAGTAGTTTTCGCTGCTATGGGCTTTAATTTGCCCGTGTTATGTTTTATTTCGTTAAACTTATTTACTTTTCTATTTAAGCACGCTTTACTAGGTCATTAGGACTATCAAGCCTTTATCTTAATCAGTTTTACAGAGAACTTTACTACGTTGCTTTTCCCTTTCACTGTAACCTTGTTTTCAGATTTACTTTGCTAGGATTTGTGTTCTTTACGCCGTAATTCGCACGATTGTAATTCCTTTCTCCTCTCTTAATAATAATTAATCATTTGTTCACCTTAATTGCTTGTTTACTTCGTTTATTCTTCTGCCCTAATTTACTTTTATGCAATTTATTTGTTATTTCATAATGTTTACTGCTGGAAATTTATCTGCTGTTAGTATTGATAGTTTAATTAGCGTTATGAGTAGCTAAACCCCTTTCATGTTGGGATTAGGGGATCTGCGATAGGAATGTGACGATGTAGTAAATGAATTAGATGAATGAATTGTGAGATCCTGTCACCATAGCAATTTAATTGTATTTATCGACTTAGTTGAGTGCACGCTTCTGAGTCATCTCTTTAATCTGGCTAAAATTAATCCTAGATCGAAAGATTGGACTAAATAGGCCTGCTATGACAAGTAGACTACCCTGACGAGAATGAAAGTTAAGTTAGTGGTATTTTAGGATAGAAAGTGGACCGAAAGGACCTTTTCGTATCCGTCTCGCATATAATTCGTCTGAATAATTTACAGCTGAGTCACTGGACTACCGTAGTGAACCGAAATCCTGACATGTCCCTCTCTATCTGATAGTTTAATCCTTATTTCTTGCCTCTATTACTCTTGCCTTTATTTCTCTTCCTTTAAACTTCGTAGTTTAGAAAACAATTCAAACACCCCCCCCCCCCCATTTGTGACCAAATAGACGGACTTCTACAGATATCTTGCCTCCCTGAGGAGATCGACCTGACTTCCCTAGCTATATAGTTAGTTTAGTTAGTTTATTTTTGACAGGTACACGACAGACGTGTCAGTGATGAATTCATGGATTTCAATGGAAGCGATGCATCAAGAGGAGCTTGGGATAACGACTTGGAAGGGGATGATGGCGATCTTTAAAGAACACTTCATGGCTAGATGGAGCGGGCAAGAGGCACCCATCAAGGCTCAAGTGAATTTTCTTTTATCCCCTTTTTAATTTTTCATGAAAAGAATTTCGTGTTTTGATAACTTGTTGTATAGTATTTGTTTCATGTTTATGGAGTCCTAGCAACATTGCAGGACTAACACCTTGGTTCCATTAAGGTGTTCATTTTTATTGTTCCCATTTTCAAAATCCAAAATGACAAATTTTAGTTTCATGCATTAAATTTTTTATGCATGAACTCCCCAATTTTAGACATTAGAAATAATGTCTATTTTGGTTTGGGGAAGTTAATGCATATGCATTGGGAGATAATCTAAATTATGCTCTCCACCATAACAAAAACCATGCATCATATAGCATAGCTTAGTTTGCATTCACCCTTGTTTATATATCATATAATTTGCACTTAGCTTAGAAATCATGCATTTTCATATAAATTGCATAATTTCCTATCGTATTGGCTTTTGACGACAATGACCATACTAGTGTGGGGATGGGAAATTCTAACTTGACCTTTTTAAAACAAAAATGATAAAAATCGAAAATTTTGAAAAATACAAAAACATGTCTTTTTGTTTCATAAACATAAAACCCATAAAAATTTGAAAAATTGAAAAAACCAAAAACATGTTCATTTCCTTTGTAGTGTAGTCTTGTATATATAGTTTTGTATATATTGTGTTTGTTCATCCTTTTCACATTGATCGACTATGCCACATCCGAGACATGAGGATATTGAAGACCGCATGGTATGATCTTTCCAATCTCATTTTTCCTCTTTATGTTAATGACTATGTGGCTTTATTTTGATTGATGCGGTATAAACAATGTGAAAATGGGATTGCATTTAGATTATTTGGCATACTAGTTGGAAGAAGCATATGCATTAGGTTGTATATATGATAGTTGCATCATGGCATGTAGTTGCATTTAGGAAAAATTTTGTGAAAACATCTATTTGGGAAACTTGACAAGTGTATATAAGAGACTTATAGAAACTTTTTCTTCTTAAGACTTTGCTTGTTAGAATGCTTGTAAAACACCCTAGGATGTGTCATGCTAGTATCCTTTGACCCATGGATTAAGGCCTAGTCAAGAGTACCTTGTGGTGTGATAACTCCTTGGCTACCGTTTATTCTAAGGTGACCCTTGAAACCATGCAACCATCATCCATGTTCTACCACATTTTGTCATCAAAGGGAATGGGCACAAAAATTGTTCAAAATTTTGAGTTCAAGAAATCAAATGAAAAGAGGAGTAACAAAATGAAAACTTCTATGCTTCAAATATAAGCACCCTCACTACAAATGGGGTGACTTTGAAAATGTTCAAAAGAAAATGCAAAAAGTTGAAAATTGTCAAGTATTGAAATGCCAAACATCAAAGAAATGGCAAAAAGAAAGTGTTCTCAAATGTCAAATGCCACAAGAAATTGGGGGGAAAAACAACAACAAAAGCAAACTCCCAAATGAAACTCAAATTCTATTGATCCCTTTTCCATCGTATCCACTTTTGTGCATGGTAGAGAGGGGACGACCCTTCTTCTTGTCTAGGCAAGAAGGGGAATTCCGCGATCCTCCAGTGTTTCTAACATCATAGGGAGTCTATTCTTGACGAAAGCATTTAACGATTGAGGACAAAGGTACCCTAGCTTGACACAACTTTGAGGTGGTTTATTGGTATCCTTCTAGGCTTAGTAGTTTGAAGAAACCATATCTATAATGGAATGTGTACCCTTAGATTGCTTCCTCTTTAGATAATTTCTGCCACTTAGATGAGGAAAGTGGCTATTCATTTTAGTAGATGCATCCATTACTTGTTTTGTGTGCTTTAATGCTTGGATGTGTCGCCATTTTGGTAAGACCCACCTTGCCTTGCATGAAGACATCCTACCTCATGGTTGTCTTGTTGTGAGTTGAAGGGGCGAAGTGACCCTATAATTGTCTCATATCGGCTATATTAGTAGGTTAGTTTAAATAAGGGTCCTAGTTTTGTCACCTCTTTACTCGGGACGAGTAAAGGTTCGGTTTGGGGATATTTGATGTGACCAATATTTGAGCATATTTAGTCCCCGAATTAGCCTCGTTCCTATGATTTTTAGTGCATAATTGGGTCATTTACTATCTTTAGTCTTTCGTTTTGCATATTCTTTGAGGTTTTGTTTCCTTGGTAGGAGAGGAGTGCAAACCTTGTATTTTCATGGCAAAATGGAGCTAAATTGATCGAATCTAATGACCAAGCATCAAAGTGAAAACAAGACTAGAAGGCCTATGTAAATAATGAATTAAATGGGCAATGATGAGAAGATCTTTGCATCCTCAACAAAATCCTTGAGGATTGTTGGAAGAAGAAAAGAAGAAGAAGCCTTGCTGAGCTACTATCCGGGCGTCTTGGCCACGGAACGAGCGTCCTGGCTGGCTACAATCCGAGCGTCCCGTAGCAAGTCCGCTTGTCCTAGCCCTCTACAATCCAAGCGTCTCATGCCTCAGCCCGCTCGGATTCCTTCCCAGTGCAGGCCGTCTCCTCCTCAGTCCACTCGGGATGCGCATATTTCTTAATGGTCTTAATCGTCATTTAAGCCCTTAGTAACCCTAATTTATGTACCTAATCCTTAGTATAAATACCCCCTTGTACTAATTAGATTATCATGTTATTCTTATGCAATCTTAATCTCATTTTAATCTTGTAATCAACTTTTAATTAAGCATTAATACAAATCTCATTTCTTTAATTTCTCTATTGTTCATCATTTATTTTGGGTAATTGAAGATTATTTGGGTATTATTGGGAGATTGACAACCTTCCATCAATCATCAAGTACTTCTATTATTCTTTGCTTATTATTTTGGAATCATCATTAGGTATAATTCTCTTAACCCTTGTTTTAATTATTGTTAATCATTTCCATTCATTCATCATGTTTTGCCTTGTTAATATGATTGACAACCTTGTTAGCATGATAAACTTGATAATGAGTGAGTAGTCTCTTAGCTAGGGTTAATGGGGAATTAGGGGAAACCAACATGGGGGATGATTCATGCTTAATCTAATATGTTCACATAATTTATTTGCTTGCTTGTTGTGATCTCAACTTATGCACATGTTATGTTTGATGAAATGCGAGCCTATGAATCCTTGCATTTTTACCCATCACTTATCTTTTCAATGAGACTTGTAAGACATAAACCAACTCGAGTCTCATTAGACCTTGCATGTAGTTGAGTAGGGAGGATTAAGTCGACTTGTAGGTGTTGTACAATATAATCGATTCGGCTCCGAGACCCAAACCTTCCTAGGATTGTAAGATATAAACCAACTCGATCCTATCACAACAATAATTGCTTGCTTATAATTTGAGAATATGTTTGTATGATCAATTCCCATGAATCCCCTATAAACCCATGACACCCTAGTGCTTTTAATCAATTGTTTACATCTTATTTTAATCATCTTGCTTGTTTACTTACATTTTTATTTAGTTTAGTTATCTTCTTATCTCAACCCAAATTGTGACACCCTTAGACACCACTACTTGCAATCGAAAATCCTACATCAATACCCGTCCCTTGGGATCCGACCTTTACTTACCTCTTTACTAATAGTAGAGTAGTTTGTGAAGTTATAAATATTGTTTTGGTCTAGGTGCTCCTAACGACAAGTAACCAAAAACGATAGTCCGGCCAAAAATGGCGCCGTTGCCGGGGACGGTGTTAACTAGATTTGATTTTCTTTGATTGTTCTTAGTTGTGTCTTTCTTTGTCTTGGGGAAGTAAAACTCCTCAAGGTTCGTTCTAATTGTTTTCAAGTTGTTCGATATTTTGTAAGATGGATCTTATAGATTGTTTTGTTGTGGATCACTTGAGTATACCTTTCTTCAAAGACCCCTTGCAAGCATTGGAAGCCTTAGAAGCAAGTGAGGCCAAAAATATGCATTGGGAATTGAAGGTAGATCTTCTTGAGGCCGCTCTAGCCAACAAAGAACTTACTCATGAGCAATCCGAATTAGTACATAACATCCTTGTAGGAGCATATCAACCCATAGAAGAAGAAAAGGGGATCGAAGATGACATCATAAATGCCGAAGAGCAAGAAGAATTTGTCATCAAATTTGAGTGTGATGAGATTTGTGAGCTTGAAGAGCAAGTTGAATATGCCATGAGAATGGAATGTCTAATGGAGATGGAGCAAGTTCTTAATGAACCTTCAATAGAGGAAAGAGAGGTACAAGTTCCAACTCTAAAACCCCTTCCCCCAAATTTGAAATATGCTTATCTTGGTGAATCTAAGACCAAACCCGTGATTGTTAATGACAAACTTGATGAGAACCAATTGGAAAAATTGCTTGATGTGTGGAAACAACATAAAAAGGCTATAGGTTATAGTCTAGATGACCTTAAGGGTATAAGTCCCAATTTTTGCATGCATAGAATTCATCTAGAAGAAGTCCATAGACCTACCATCCAATCTCAAAGGAGACTGAACCCCCACATGCAAGAAGTTGTTAAAGGAGATGTTATGAAATTACTTGATGCGGGAATCATATATCCCATATCGGATTCTTTGTGGTTTAGCCCCTTTCAAGTGGTACCTAAGAAAGGAGGTACCACGGTGGTAACAAATGATAAGAATGAGCTAATACCCACAAGGAAAATCACCGGTTGGCGTATGTGTATTGACTATCGAAAATTGAATTCCGCAACAAGAAAGGATCATTCCCCCTACCATTCATTGACCAAATGCTTGAGAGGTTAGCCTCTAACAAGTTCTTTTTCTACCTTGACGGGTATTCGGGATTCTTTCAAATCCCCATACACCAAGATGACCAACACAAGACCACCTTCACATGCCCTTATGGTACTTTTGCTTATAGGAGAATGCCTTTTGGCTTGTGTAATGCCCTCGCTACTTTCCAAAGATGCATGATGAGTGTCTTGTCCGACTACCTAGAGACCATAATGGAAGTTTTTATGGATGATTTTAGCGTTTATGGGAAAGACTTTGACTCTTGCTTGCATAACCTTTCTCTTGTATTGCAAAAATGTGAAGATGTTAGTCTCGTTTTGAATTGGGAAAAGTGTCACTTTATGGTAAATGAAGGAATTATTTTGGGTAATTTAATCTCAGAGAAGGGTATCGAGGTCGATAATGTTGGAGTTAGTGTCCTCCACAATAGTACGTTAACATAATAAATCTCATTAATAGAATATCATCAGATATTTAATTATTTGATCCTCGTCAGTTGATTAACGTAAATCGATAACGGTTGGCTGACTAGAGTTTGACGTTATTGTCGTGAGCCGGCGGTGATCAACTGACCCCTTTCGGTCACACCTAAAAGAACGAACCCCAATAGATAACTAATTAATTGTATGAGATACAATTTGTTTAGTCCCTTGATTTTTAGACTAAGAAGTTAGTCGATTGTTTTTAGAGAGATTTCGAGTTGCGAACTCGAGGAGCGGCATTTATTATTTAATTATGCGATAATTAAATAATAAGTTTTGGGAAACGGGTTTTAGTTAATTAACTGTTAATTTGCTAAAATTGTACTAATTGATTAATGTGATTAATATTAGTACGTAAATAATATGTGTAGTGGTACACGTATATTTACGGAGTGAATTGGACGATTTAATTATGGAAGTATTTAAACATGATACGATGTTTAAAATAAAAATTACACGGATTTGTGCGATAAATATAAGAACCAACATGGACCCGTAAATGGTCAAGTGGACCGTGTAAAATAAGTGTAGTGGATGATTACTCACATAATCATTTTACCTTATTTGTATACTACCATAATTTATCTTATACAAGATTTTGCATGTGATGTAAGATAAAATTATAAGACAAAAATTGTCCACTAATGTACTCCACCATCCGCCACTTTCCCCACTTCTACACTCCTTATATTGTTCACATTTCTACACTACCTCATACAACACTCTACCATCTTTTGCATGTGAACATTTCACTCTATCTCTCTACAATAATTCATCACTAGTATTCATTATTAATATTACTAAGATAAGTTAGTGATATTACTAATATTTATCAAGGGAGCAATATTAACAAGTTACTAGTACAAACTTGTTATTATTTTTGGGTTAGTTCTTGGGTGCAACTTGAAGGAGACTTTCTAGTTGAAGGTTTTTCAAGGAGGATCATCCACATCATTTTAGCTCAAGAACAAACTAGTAAGGAGAACTAGTTTGTGCCCATTTTACCATATATTCAATGTAAGGAAATTGTTTTTCCTTATACTTTCTTTTTATGCTTTCATATTAGCATGCATGTTACATAGATCACATAAACAACAATTTATGAGATAAATTAATTTTATTAGAGAGTCTAATATGGATCTATGATCTTTCAAGTGGTATCAGAGCTTAGGCTTGTAATTTGCATGTTGATTTTAAAAAATTTAATGAATTATGAGATAGTTAGTAAAAACTCAAAAATTGTGTTGGAAGAGGTTTTAGCACGAAATTTTTGGGACATGCATACCTTATGATCTCAAAAGGTTTGTGGAATTGTTCGGTGATTTTTGTAGTTATTTTGCTATTTTTAATGATTTTTGGTAGAAAACCGAGTCAAAATGTCGCATTTTAGTGAAAAATTGACTAAAATTAGTTAAATGTTGATTCGGTGTATGGATTTTTTATGGTAGTTCATGCATGTTTTCTACTGATTGTATGCAAAAAGTTGAAGGTTGGTTCGGATTTTGCATGTTTATTGATTTTTTGAGTAAAAAGTCGATAAAAGTCAAATTAATTAATCATAATTTCGAAATTTTTGATTATGCCCATGATAAATTTATGTACATTTAAGAATATTATTTAAATGTCAAAAGTAATTTTACATGTGTGTTTTCACTTTGTTTTGATGTTTATTTGTTTTAGTGATTAAAAACCGATAAATATCGATCTTTTTCTTCACAAAATTTATCCGGAATTTTTGGGCAATTTTTCTGACATTTTGGTGTTCTTGGGAGTGTTCTAGAATACTAAAAATTTTTGTTTCAATTGTTTGGGTAAGTTTTCAATTATTTTGGATTTTTACTTAAATATTATGATTTTATCGATTAAATTAGAAAATAATCACCAAATCAAACTAATTATTTATCATAAAATTAGTGAGGACTAATTTTGAGGTTCAAAACAGTTTGGATAATTAGTTTGGAATTAAATGAGATTTAAGAGTTAATTATTGATTTTTACATGTTAAAAATCGATTAAATCCACAAAAACCGAGATGGATACCAATTAATGATAGGTAGGGCGATTTTGGCATCATATTTACAGCATTTTAAGCATATTTATTTAAGTTGAATGAATGATTGTCATTTATTTAAAGTCTTTATCTTTTTGTACCTAGTATGGCCTAGTTAATTTTAATCGTTATTACCCGAAATGAATGGGAATATCGATTTGTTTGTAATTAAATACGATCTCGTATCGTCGGTTTGTAATTAATTAATAGTTTTATTTATTTTATTAATTAATGTATAATAGGAATAGCTATGTAATTCATTTGTAATAGTTATTTTTACCGGCGTTTCCAAAAGACGGATTACAACGAGACGGAGTCTATTTTTGGAAGGTGTTCCAAATCCCACAAGGAAGAGCCATTTATGGAATGAAGAGACAGGGGACCAAGGAGTTGGTTTCCGAAATGTAATAGACTAGTTTTTTATTAACTAGGTGGCCATACTAGGATTTATTCATATGCTTACATGTTTGCTTGTTTTATTTTTGCGTATGCCAAAATCGCCATTCACATGCATTTTATTTTCGCGATTGTCAATTCACGTCATTTACATTCGCCGACTTAGTTCACTTAAAGGGAATTCATGACTAAATTGACAAGATCTCTCACATAACTAAAATTGAGATTAGCCTTACCAATTAGTAACACCTATGAATCTCTTGTTCATTAGAGCCACGCTCGCCCAAGCGGGGTGTTCTCTTTTTACCTTGAGTAGGTAGGGTGGTAAGCGGTTATCACACGCCAAAATTGGTTGGACTCAACGGGATATAAGACGGTCTTGTGTTCCGGGGCTAGTAGATGAATTTGAGGAAATTCGTCGACCAAGAGTTCTAGAGGTAGAATTAGTCAACGTGACTTACCGAATTTACGCAATTATGGGATGTTTCGCCCAAGCGATGCCTATTTTTGTCTAAAGACGGATCTTGGAATCATTTATATAATTTAGTGGGAGGTCATTATATAAATGCTAAAACTTGTTGAACATGTTTTCACAAGTATTTTAAAACATTGAATGTTAATTTTTCCTATTTTTGTTCTTTAACGTATTTACTATGACATCGCGCACTTCATTTTCATCCTCTATTTATTATTATACCCGTTTCGTTCTTTCATAGGAAGCGGTTTCTTTGAAGGAATTCGGTAGCAATGATTGGTAACATGATTTACTAATTCACCTACATAAGCTTACAACAATTATTGCGATTATTATATAACTTAACATCCATACATATTTAAAAAGGGGTTTTCATGTTGCAAACTCATATTACGAGTTTAAAAGGGAGTCAAATTTTATCAAGAGAGTCTTGATTTCGAAAGTGACACCTCCGTCATGATGATGACATATTAATTACTCAAGAGTAATTTAAATATTTACGAAAAGAGTTTCAAAAACACAAATAATACTCCAATATAATACCGTCAAATGGCTCAATTCAATAAAAGCCAAATCGATTGTTTATGCGCTAAAGAATTTAGGCATATGATAACAATTGAACGGTTAGGTAGTCCAATTTCGCAAGAAGTTGAGATTTTGCCACATGTTTCACTTACTTTATAGTAATTCACTCTTACTAAGTGTATAAAATATCACAAATGACATGAAGAGAGGTCTTCATGAGATTCATTTTTGCTTGATTGAAGCAAAGAGGAATGTGAAAGTGAGTGGGAGTTAAGAAGAATCAACCCTAGATGTATGCGATAGAACAAAGTTGAAAGAGACATCTACTCAATGGATAGGCTAGTTCCACTGACTTGGTATGACATACTAAGTATGGGTCATTTCTTTGTAAAGAAGTTTACATGAATTGACAAAACGTAAGACGTCTAGCATAGAACATTTTTGTATCGAAATGGTGCTAGAGTAGCAATGATTTCGATGAGGACAAATGTACCTAAATTTGGTTTTAAAAGAATGTAATCATCTATGTTTATACATAGAAGGCATCACTCATGTGATTTATAACAAAAGGTTGTACCTACTCCTATGATAACTTGGTGGTTGGTTTAGACCATACAAGTTAGAGGAATTTTACATTCTTCACGAAAACTAAATATTAAAACTATCTTGTAGATTTTAAAGTCTCTAATCTGGTGAACCCTATTGATCAAACCTCAAGTAAATTCGTTTCAAACGAGTATACGAAAAGCACATTGAACAACCATTTGATTGTGAGTCTTATGGTATGTGTGCATGTATTATGTTTTTCTTTTGCAGAAAAGTAACACAATAGTGAGGTGATCGACCATATACATACGAATGTGTAAGGCCGATAGTTGGTAATATACATACTTGGTAATATGAAAACCTCATATCTATTTAATAAGACATAAAAGTGATTTTTGAAACGTGGAATATTTTCAAAATGACGTAGTAAACCAAAAGCACTTCAAGATCAAGATGTTGATCGGAAGTTTCAAAGTATTGACTTTGAAGATCAAATGGGTAATATCAAGTAATGACCTTGATAATAACTAAGAAGATTGTGAACCAGTTCACATAATACCTTCTCCTTGGGACACCATAGAGTATGGTGTAGTCAAGTATATAAACCGAACTTTATGAGATATAGTTTGAGGTTTTTCGCAAATTTGTAAGCTATTTTCTCACTAAAAGTTTAAAACCCGACTATAATAGCCTTAATGACTCCATATGAGATATGGGTAGGGAGGGTCTCTAACTTGTCATTATTATACATTTGGGACCATAAATGTTTATGTTCAGAACCAATTTATGTATTTGTGAGGGTTATCCAAAATTGAACCACTTGGTTTTTACTCCTCCAAAACGAGAACAAAGAGTTTGTGGCTCGTAATGCTGTCTTTCTAGAAAGATTTTCATTTTCTGGATGACGGAGTGGGAGAAATTTTGAACTTGCGGAAGTCCAAGACCCACAAACTGAGTACAATGCAAGAAGACGTTCTTTATTAAGGCTCAGTGGTGAGTATAATGCAAGAAGACGTTCTTTATTGTGGCTCAGTGGTTATAAGGAGATAATTTTGCGATAATATTGCGTTACTTTTCAAAAGTGACGAATCTTAAACCCACATCAAAGGCTTTTCTATAGTATGAACTCTATGTGATGACGTGTCACCATGCAATTCGAATTGATCTCCTTGCACACGATACGATAAGGAAGGAAACATGAGATGTTTTTGAGACTTGACTTAAGGTGAATACTTTGCTTGGTTACCTTGATCTTGTCATAAAGGTTACATAAGATGTTTAAAATTTGAGCTTGTTATAGAGAGTTTGTGACAACCCAAATGCCTTTATCAATTCGTATGGTCTTAGCAATATAGCCTCTCATGAGGATGAGTTTAGGCAAAAGGATAACGAAACTTTCTCCTTGGGAGAAGTTTCATCAATGCTAAGAAGCCTAGCATGCTTGAAAGATCCCTTTTGTGATCTATATACATCAAAGAGTTGGAACTTTGGGTTCATTCATGCAGTCTATCAAACGGTATTACTCGAGTGTCGAGATAACATGATGATACATGGAGTTTAGTGGGAGCTAAAGTATGTTTCTTAGTCTAAATATGTGCTTGACATATTAGTGACTAGAAATGTAGCTAAGGTGATATTTCTTAGTCTAAATGTGTGTTTGACATATTAGTGACTAGAAATATTCTCGAGTGAATACTTGAGAGTAGCATGGCGCATCTTAAATATCCAGATCTAATGAGATAGATCTCCATGGATATTAGAATTATAGTCAAGAGACTTATGTGATAAATTTCTTGGCTTGTTCAAGTTGTTGAACAATTAGTATGATCTCATGTGCTTCCGCTGCAGGATCTATTATATATGCTAAAAGCTTCTCTCATCTGGACTTATCATATTGAGAATATGAGAAGTCATTACCAATCATTTCCTAGTGAGGGTCACTAGATGATTATCAAGAGCATCCTTGAGTACTTGAGAAGCACTGAGGATTTACTATTGTAGTTTGGAGGAATTAATGAATTTCGTGTAAGAGGTTATACGTTTACATTCCTATGCTTATAAGATATTATGAGCCTTGTTATGGAATGGTTAGCATGTAAGAGTGTTATGTGCATAAAGAATAATATGTATAAGAAGTTATACATATATGTATAAGAAGTTATACATGTATAAAGAAGATATGTATGAGGAGTCATACATAAAAGATGTCATATGAAATATGTGTATGTATAAGTGTTATGCGTACAAATCATGAACGAAAAGCTAAGTACATTACAGCATTCGATGTTGTAAAAGCGATAGTTGATAACCGGAATTTAATGGGACTAGAGTAGTTCTGTTAGCCGAATATCTTATCCCAAGAGACTGTGAAAACAGTTGGAGTGTTTGACTGGCTTTAAAATCAGAGTCTAAAAACGTGTTTTGACATGTACTTAGAAATGCTTTATGTGATGAAAAGATTGCATAGAACAAAGGAAAATTGCAATGGAAATTAGAGTGGTGCAATTGTTGCTAATCCTCTAACCAAAGCTGTTGGCATAAGGTAGACATGATGGTTATGTCATTTCAATGTGATTGAAGAGTATACCTTAATTGCTAAAGATCGTTATGTAAATATTTGATAGAGTATTGATATTTACATAAGTGATGATCGCATTCATTGTTAGATTTTCTTTAAGAACTCAATTATTCAGTTTGACTGAAAACCAGAATACCTTGTTTATCTGAATAAGTTGTGGAGACAATGTTGAACACTATTCAAGTGAATAAGATGAACATTGTATTTTGTCCTTAGTCGCTTAATGAGGTGACGTCTCGGAGTGACTAGATTGTAAGTCGATTGATGGTTGTTCAACACCATAAGGTCATATGTGATGACTGGTCGATTACATAGGCAGAGTGTGTGACACTTTGTCGGACAGTGACCATTTAGAGAGTCCCTAAGTTCTATTATAGACGCCTGGTCGTGGCGGGGATCTCTAAGATGTTCTAATGAGTCGATTCTTTTGACTAGAGACTATTATCTGAGCAGGTGCAGTTTCCGAGTGACTTTGGTTTTTGTCCTAGGTCGTGCCGTGAAAGGAGGCCAAAAGGGCATTTACTAGGTCATGGTGAGCTGTATTGTGCAATATGATAGATAGGGCATACAGGAATTGTCCACCCACGTTGGGTAACTATATCTCAAGGCCACTCGAGGAGTTAATGACTGCAAATGCGTGGCCACGCTCGGAAGTAATCTGTGAGAGATTTTTCCGGTCAGGTAGTCACACTCCCGATCGAGAAAACCACTCGCGATGTGTTCATGTGCAAGTGCGACCTGAAAGACACCTTGCATGGAGTGGGAGATTAAAACGGACAAGAGAATTGGTAGCGTACACCTTGTGTCGGACAAGTGGGAGATTGTTGGAGTTAGTGTCCTCCACAATAGTACGTTAACATAATAAATCTCATTAATAGAATATCATCAGATATTTAATTATTTGATCCTCGTCAGTTGATTAACGTAAATCGATAACGGTTGGCTGACTAGAGTTTGACGTTATTGTCGTGAGCCGGCGGTGATCAACTGACCCCTTTCGGTCACACCTAAAGGAACGAACCCCAATAGATAACTAATTAATTGTATGAGATACAATTTGTTTAGTCCCTTGATTTTTAGACTAAGAAGTTAGTCGATTATTTTTAGAGAGATTTCGAGTTGCGAACTCGAGGAGCGGCAGTTATTATTTAATTATGCGATAATTAAATAATAAGTTTTGGGAAACGGGTTTTAGTTAATTAACTGTTAATTTGCTAAAATTGTACTAATTGATTAATGTGATTAATATTAGTACGTAAATAATATGTGTAGTGGTACACGTATATTTACGGAGTGAATTGGACGATTTAATTATGGAAGTATTTAAACATGATACGATGTTTAAAATAAAAATTACATGGATTTGTGCGACAAATATAAGAACCAACATGGACCCGTAAATGGTCAAGTGGACCGTGTAAAATAAGTGTAGTGGATGATTACTCACATAATCATTTTACCTTATTTGTATACTACCATAATTTATCTTATACAAGATTTTGCATGTGATGTAAGATAAAATTATAAGACAAAAATTGTCCACTAATGTACTCCACCATCCGCCACTTTCCCCACTTCTACACTCCTTATATTGTTCACATTTCTACACTACCTCATACAACACTCTACCATCTTTTGCATGTGAACATTTCACTCTATCTCTCTACAATAATTCATCACTAGTATTCATTATTAATATTACTAAGATAAGTTAGTGATCTTACTAATATTTATCAAGGGAGCAATATTAACAAGTTACTAGTACAAACATGTTATTATTTTTGGGTTAGTTCTTGGGTGCAACTTCAAGGAGGATCATCCACATCATTTTAGCTCAAGAACAAACTAGTAAGGAGAACTAGTTTGTGCCCATTTTACCATATATTCAATGTAAGGAAATTGTTTTTCCTTATACTGTCAAACACCATCTAAATTTAGTAATTTATGCTTTTAGTAGGTTTGTCTTTTGTTAGTCTTGGGTGAACTTCGGGACGAAGTTCATTTTAAGGGGGGAAGACTGTAATACCTGTGATTTTTATAAAAAGTCAATTAGCATTTATATTTCCTTAATATTTGACTATGAGTCAGGATTAATAAGCGAGACGGTTTCAAAAAAAAAAAAAAAGAAAAAAAAAAGAAAAAGAAAAAGAAACAAGATAAATTCACCTAGTTGGGCCGTGTATTAGCTGAGCATCTTTGACCCATGATACATATACTCTAAGATAAAAGAAAACACCTTATTTCATAACATAATCAAAAAAAAAAAAAGGGAAATCAGGCAGAGAGACGATACAGCAGCGACGAACTCGACGAAGGGACTTGGGGGTTCGTTGATCAGCTTTTTAGACGATTTCTTAGCTTATTTTCAGCCTAATTCGTAAGTAAGACTATCCTATCATCATTTATTCAATTATTAGCTTAGTTAGTATTGTGTTTATGTCGATTATGTAACCCTAGGAATCGAATTGGGGTTTTTTTTATTTATCGTTTGTTGAGACGGTTTTAAAGATATTGACTAACCATGGATTGGGGTGTGGTTGGCCTTGAAACACTCGTGCTTGAACTGTGTATTAGGATGAGTTGTGTTAAATTTTCATACCGTCTTATACCCCGCCTTAAGACCGTCTTATACATGGTTGTATGGGTGTTAGTTGGTGTCGTAATCGCTGGTGTTGTCAGTAGTTTGGTGTGCGTGCTGGCATTATAGTGATGTAAATCTCCTTAGGTCAATACATTCTCCAATATCAGTACCCCTCCCTTAATATATGGCTAGATGGCATATGCATATATATAAAGTAACAGCATAAAAATAAGGCACTAATGTTTCAAGGGAAAAGTTCATACGGCATAGGCATAGCATAGACAGAATTCATCTCCTTCAGGGCTCGGAGATTATAGTTATAGATCATAACCAATCTGTATTTCCCCTTTATTTTATATGGAAAACAAGTAAATGAGGGCTGTCGATCGACTAAGCCAGGGTCATCGACTATGCTGTGCTGGTGTTATTTAGTTGTCATAATTAGTTAACCTTTATATGCTAAATTGATTAGACTAGTTGGTGATTATTTCGTGTTATTGTTTTTCTTAGGTAACGACTTTGTCGAGGAAGCATTTTAGTATTATTTGCCGAGCTTGGACATTTGCTAAAGGTAGGCTAGCTACTCAACGTTTACTTGCGGGGTTCTTTATGTGCTTATTTGCTTTGCATTACGGTGATTCGTTGGTCTTGGTTGCTGAGTAGTACTATTGGCTGTGTAATTGGTGCGTCATAATTAGTATGATAGCCATGTGCTTTTAGTTCCATTTTGGTGGCTGCTCGTTATTGCTTTAAGTTGCTCTTGTCATGTTTATATTTTCAGTGGACATTTTACCTTATTTCATTACTTAGTTGGCATATTATATCGAGTTAAAGGAACTTGGCATTGAGGTAGTTCATACCTTTTTTTTTATTATTCTATTGGCATTGTGGATACGTATTATTGTGTTGGCGTTGGAACGAGGTGGGTTGTGTTTTGGATAGGCCAGGCACGGGGATGTTGAAGAGCCGTGGACCTTGGTTTGGATAGGACAGGCAGGGCATGGTGTGAGGAGTTAGCCCTGGACCTGGCGTGGCTAGTCGACATGGTGTGGTTGAGCTTGGGCCGAGAGCCTCGGCAACAAACTACTTGTGGCATATTATTGAGACCGTGACATTGTGACTTCGTATTCATTTCATTGTTTATTTTTTTATTATATATTTCGCATGTCCTTTTATTTTATTATGGTTCTTAGATTGTTGACTTGTGTGTTCATTGTTGTCTTTAAATTGTCTATTTCCGTCATGGAAATAGATTTATAAGCAGGTATAGCTGATGGTTGTTGCTTGGCTGGGACATGTGAGCTGGGACTCGAGTCATCACTTTTATTTATCATTAGTAGTTGGACTTTACTTATTAGGTATCGCTTAAATTTGTCAGTTGTAATTAAATTTATTTAGTACTTCATTTATTGGTGGCTTTTAGCCGTGGGATTTGTAAGTCCAATGCGGACAAGTATCTTTTTTTTTACCATTCGCTAAATTTACATTTAAAGTACCCGGTAACGTTGTTTCTTATACTATTTACCTCAGGTAACTGAGATGGTAACACCGTCTCTTATCTTAGAGGCCTAACATAAGGCTCTTGGATAAGCGGGGTGTTACAAAGTGGTATCAGAGCGACGGTCCTATGGCATAAAACAAATGAATTAAATGAACCTAGGATGTGTCTAAATAAAATGAACACCGGATAGAAACTATTAGGAGCCCCCTTAGCTCGAGTTGGGGAGACGTCTTTGATTCGGGTTATGGCCCTTCTAGTTTTGAACCGGGCACCTCGGTGAGAATCAGTGAGAGTGGGTAGTTAGAGTGGATGCTTTTATGTATTATTTTGTTTGCTTGTGTAACTAACGAAAGTTGCAGGTACTGTATGATAAAATTTGGCCTTAATGGCAAAAGGTTAAGTCCTCGTGGAGGGTGTAGAACCGTAAGGTTCAGAGAAATTAATTTAAAGTGCCCAATGCCAAGTTTCCATAGAATATGCCAAATAGAAGGAGGAAATCATACTGCATTTGCATTATAACATGTGTGGTGATTAACGTTTTCTTAATTAGCATGTTAGTGTGTAAGGGAACGTGTGAATTCTTATGTGCACTATATTGTGAATATAACATGCGGAACGTGTGCCCCTAAGCCAAGTACTAAGTTTAGTGTATGATAAAGTGAATGTTAGAGTGGATATAAGTAATTGAGAAATGAAATTTGTGCTCTTAAGAGGGCTGATTTCTAGATTATTTACCTCAGATCAGGGTGAAATAAACCCAACCTGAGTAGTTTATTGTTGATGCAGGGATTTATTCTTCACTTATATTTATTCTCCAATTAATAGTAGTATATACATAATATATTAGCTCCAATACGTAAATGCTTATTCCTTATCTCATAATCTTATTTATTCTTAATAGAATTTCATAATGCCTCCAAAGAAATCTGTCCCTACTACAATGTCCCAAGAAGAGATAGACCGACTGATCGCTACAAATGAAGCCTTGACTGCCGCGTTGAAGGCTAAGAGTTCAACCGAAGATCCTGCAAAAATGAGTGCCACTATTGCAAGGCACAATCCAACAAAGTATGATGGCATGGGTGAACCATTGTTACTAGGAGACTGGTGTAGCGAGTTTGACAACATATTCGAGCTATTGAGTTGTCCGGCGGAGATGCAAGTGGATCAAGCTGCATTCTACTTGAAAGGAAAAGCTAGGCTATGGTGGACTCGCAGTAAGGAGGCCATAAGAGAATCTGCTGCTAATAATAATAGTCCGTATGTGAAGTGGAAAGGATTTAAGAAGATTTTGCGGGCTACATTTGTTCCTGAACATATCAGGAGCAAGATGAGGGCAGAGTTTGATTCTTTCAAAATGACAGATGACATGACAGTAGAGACTTATCATAATCGGTTTATGGAACTGTCAGAGTATGTAGCAGACTTGAATTTCAATGAAGAGATGCTGGCGATGAGGTTCGAGAAGGGTTTGACTGTGAGCATAAAGAAGAGGCTAGTAGCTGGTGAGCCAACCACTCTGGAAGAGGTTTCCCAGCGAGCTGGTCATGCGGAGAGGATAGCGGATATGATAAAGGAGGAGAAGAAAGTAAAGGGGGAGAAAAGAAAGGCTGAGACGGTTAGTGAAGGAGCAGGTGGGAGTAAGAAGAAGAACCAGTTCCGGGCCTACTTCTCTGATGGGGCCGGGCAGGGCAGCTTTGGAGGTAATAATGGTGGGAGCTACGGCCGTGGGGTTAGTGGAGGTCGCGGCCAAGGCTCCATCCAGAAGCGACAATGCTTTGGCTGTGGGAAGTTTGGCCATGTAAGAGCCGAATGCAGATCCGGAGGAAGAAATAACTACAATAATGGTAATGGAGATGGTGGTTTCAGGACTCCTCAGTCCGATTATAGAGGCAATTCGGGGTATAACCAGAAAAGTAACTACAACAGCAACAATAGGTACAACCAGTTACTGAACCAGGGGAGTAATAATTATGGGAATGGTTCATATCACAGGCAGAATGTGGGTAATGGCAATCAAGCAAGTGGAGTAAAGTTGGGTAACCAGTCAGCTACAACTGTTCAAGGTTCGGGTCAGAAGTCAGCCGGGAAATTATTTATGGTTGGGAAGGAAGTAGCTGAGAACGACACTCACATCGTTTCGGGTACATTTTCTGTGAATCTTAAACCTTCTTTAGTATTATTTGATTCGGGAGCAACCCACTCATTTGTGTCTTGTGAGCATGCCAAATACCTAGAGTTAAATGATCCAGTGCTTATTAGTGATAATGTGGGGATACCTTCGGGAGAGTCGGTAAGGTGTACTAAAATATATAAAGATGTAAAAATTAAGATTGGTGAGGTGATATTTTTAGTAGATTTAATTGAGTTTCCTGTAGGAAGTTTCGAGATAATTCTGGGAATGGATTGGTTGATTAAACAGAGAGCCTTTATAGATTGTTACCAAAGGAAAATATCTTTAAGAGGGCCTAAAGGGGTGAGAGTATCTTATAAGGGTTTTCTGATGAAACCAAAGGTGAAATTTATAAATGTTGCGACCCTAAAATCGTATATGAGGAAGGGGTGTCAAATTTATTTGTGTCACGTAAGGGACACGAGAGAGGTCGAACCTAAGAGGGATGAAATCCCAGTTGTGTGTGAATTTTCTGATGTTTTTCCTGAAGAAATTCCTGGGCTACCACCTAAGAGGGCGATAGACTTTAGCATTGACTTAAAACCTGGGACTGGACCAATTTCAAAAGCACCATATAGGATGGCACCAAAGGAGATGGAGGAATTAAAGAAGCAGTTAGAGGAGTTACAAGAGAAAGGTTATGTGAGACCGAGTGTTTCACCTTGGGGAGCACCTGTCCTATTTGTAAAGAAGAAAGATGGAAGTATGAGATTGTGCATTGACTATAGGGAGTTGAACAATGTGACTATCAAAAACAGATACCTTTTACCTCGCATTGATGACCTGTTTGACCAACTGAGTGGCGCTGGTGTGTTTTCTAAAATTGACCTGAGATCGGGGTACCACCAGTTGAGAGTCAAGGAAGGGGATACTCCTAAGACAGCTTTTAGGACTAGGTATGGCCATTATGAATTTGTGGTAATGCCTTTTGGGTTAACTAATGCACCTGCTGTATTTATGGATTTAATGAACCGGGTGTTTAGTGCTTACCTAGATGAGTTTGTGGTTGTTTTCATTGATGACATTCTAGTTTATTCAAAAACTAAAGAAGAGCATGAACGACATTTGAGGCTAGTTTTACAGACCTTGAGGGATAATGACTTGTATGCAAAATTGAGCAAGTGTGAGTTTTGGCTAGAGAAAGTAGCATTCCTTGGCCATGTGATTTCGAAAGAGGGAGTGTCGGTGGACCCAAGTAAGATTGAGGCAGTATCTAATTGGGTAGTACCGAAGAATGTGACAGATATTAGAAGTTTCTTGGGGTTAGCTGGGTATTATAGTAGATTTGTGAAGGATTTCTCGAAAATAGCTAAGCCCTTAACAGCCTTGATGAGGAAGGAGAATCGGTTTAGGTGGGATGAGAGTTGTGAGACAGCATTCCAAACTCTTAAGGAGCGCTTGACCACAGCTCCTATCTTAGCCTTACCAGAGGGAAGTGAAAATTTTGAGGTGTGCACTGATGCCTCAAAGAATGGGTTGGGGTGTGTCTTGATGCAAGGTGGGAAGGTGATAGCGTATGCTTCGCGCCAGTTGAAACCATATGAAGAGAATTACCCTACCTATGATCTTGAATTGGGAGCCGTAGTATTTGCACTGAAGTTATGGAGACACTACCTGTATGGCGCGACGTTCAAGGTGTTTTCAGACCATAAAAGTTTGAAGTATATTTATACCCAGAGAGAGTTGAATATGAGGCAGAGAAGGTGGATAGAGCTAATTAGTGACTATGATATGGAAATTGTGTATCATGAGGGGAAGGCAAACGTGGTGGCAGACGCACTAAGTAGGAAATCTATTCATCACTTATGCAGTGCTTTGTCCCGTGTGAGCCTGAGAGATGAAATCGAAAAGATGGGAGTTCATGTGATAAGAAAAGGAGAGAGTGTTGGTGATTTGACTATAGAGCCCGAGTTGTATTCTGAGATCCGGGAGAAGCAGCAATATGATTCTAGAATGGCGAAATGGTGGGCCCTTGCTGCCCGGTGGGGGAGACTACACGGTTTGGGTTAGATCTTTGATGGTAGCCTCCGCTTTGAGGGTCGTTGGTGTGTTCCTGATGATGAAGAATTGAAGAGGAGTATCTTGTCTGAGGCTCATAATACTCCATATTCAGTTCACCCTGGTGGAGATAAATTATATAAAGACTTGAAGAAAACATTTTGGTGGCCTGGAATGAAAAGAGAAGTAGCGGAATTTGTAGCTAAGTGTTTGACTTGTCAGAGGGTTAAAGGAGAGCATAAGAGGCCTCAAGGGAAAGTGCAGCCCTTGGAGGTTCCTGAGTGGAAATGGGAGTGTATATCTATGGATTTTATTGTGGGATTACCTAAGAGTCAAAAGGGGAACAATATGATATGGGTAATAGTGGACCGATTAACTAAGTCTGCTCACTTTATTCCTATGAAAGATACTTGGAGTAAGGCTGAGTTAGCTAAGGCATATAGGAGGAATGTGGTGAAATTGCATGGGATTCCTAAGGATATCGTGTCAGATAGGGATTCGAGGTTCATATCTAAATTTTGGAAGGAGCTACAAGAGTCGTTAGGAACACAATTGAAGATGAGTACAGCGTTTCATCCTGCGACAGACGGTCAGACGGAGCGAACCATCCAAACACTAGAAGACATGCTTCGGGCCTGTATTTTGGAGTTTGGAGGGTCTTGGGAGGAGAAGCTGGATTTGATTGAATTCTCTTATAATAATAGCTACCATGCCAGTATCGGCATGGCCCCTTTTGAGGCCTTGTATGGTAGGAGGTTTAGAAGTCCAATTTGCTGGGATGATAGTGCTGAGAGGATGGTGGTAGGACCTGAAATGGTCCAAGAGATGATTGAGCAAGTTCAAGTAATTAGAAAGAAGATGAAAGCTGCTCAAGATCGTCAGAAAAGTTATGCAGATTTGAGGAGATCCGAGATTGAGTTTAATGTTGGTGATAAGGTGTTGCTTAAAGTGTCACCAATGAAGGGAGTCATGAGATTTGGGAAACGTGGAAAGTTGAGTCAGAAATATGTGGGACCATATGAGATTCTGGATAGAGTTGGAGAGGTAGCATACCGTCTTGCCCTACCTCCGGCTTTAGCAAGAGTCCATAATGTGTTTCACGTATCACAGTTGAGAAAATATGTAAGTGACCCGTCACATGTGCTGGAAATTGAGAATATTGAGCTGGATGAACAACTGACTTATGAAGAATTTCCTAAGGAAATATTGGACACCAAAGTTCGCTATACTAGGAATGGTGAAGTGTCTTTAGTGAAGGTGCGATGGTCTAATCATGAAGTGGAGGAAGCTACCTGGGAGACCGAAGCCTCCATGCGCGAGAGATATCCTCATCTTTTTCATTAGGTACGTATATGGTTACGGGGACGTAACCTTCCTTTTAGGAGGATAGAATGTCAAACACCATCTAAATTTAGTAATTTATGCTTTTAGTAGGTTTGTCTTTTGTTAGTCTTGGGTGAACTTCGGGACGAAGTTCATTTTAAGGGGGGAAGACTGTAATACCTGTGATTTTTATAAAAAGTCAATTAGCATTTATATTTCCTTAATATTTGACTATGAGTCAGGATTAATAAGCGAGACGGTTTCAAAAAAAAAAAAAAAAAGAAAAAAAAAAGAAAAAGAAAAAGAAACAAGATAAATTCACCTAGTTGGGCCGTGTATTAGCTGAGCATCTTTGACCCATGATACATATACTCTAAGATAAAAGAAAACACCTTATTTCATAACATAATCAAAAAAAAAAAGGGAAATCAGGCAGAGAGACGATACAGCAGCGACGAACTCGACGAAGGGACTTGGGGGTTCGTTGATCAGCTTTTTAGACGATTTCTTAGCTTATTTTCAGCCTAATTCGTAAGTAAGACTATCCTATCATCATTTATTCAATTATTAGCTTAGTTAGTATTGTGTTTATGTCGATTATGTAACCCTAGGAATCGAATTGGGGTTTTTTTTATTTATCGTTTGTTGAGACGGTTTTAAAGATATTGACTAACCATGGATTGGGGTGTGGTTGGCCTTGAAACACTCGTGCTTGAACCGTGTATTAGGATGAGTTGTGTTAAATTTTCATACCGTCTTATACCCCGCCTTAAGACCGTCTTATACATGGTTGTATGGGTGTTAGTTGGTGTCGTAATCGTTGGTGTTGTCAGTAGTTTGGTTTGCGTGCTGGCATTATAGTGATGTAAATCTCCTTAGGTCAATACATTCTCCAATATCAGTACCCCTCCCTTAATATATGGCTAGAAGGCATATGCATATATATAAAGTAACAGCATAAAAATAAGGCACTAATGTTTCAAGGGAAAAGATCATACGGCATAGGCATAGCATAGACAGAATTCATCTCCTTCAGGGCTCGGAGATTATAGTTATAGATCATAACCAATCTGTATTTCCCCTTTATTTTATATGGAAAACAAGTAAATGAGGGCTGTCGATCGACTAAGCCAGGGTCATCGACTATGCTGTGCTGGTGTTATTTAGTTGTCATAATTAGTTAACCTTTATATGCTAAATTGATTAGACTAGTTGGTGATTATTTCGTGTTATTGTTTTTTTTAGGTAACGACTTTGTCGAGGAAGCATTTTAGTATTATTTGCCGAGCTTGGACATTTGCTAAAGGTAGGCTAGCTACTCAACGTTTACTTGCGGGGTTCTTTATGTGCTTATTTGCTTTGCATTACGGTGATTCGTTGGTCTTGGTTGCTGAGTAGTACTGTTGGCTGTGTAATTGGTGCGTCATAATTGGTATGATAGCCATGTGCTTTTAGTTCCATTTTGGTGGCTGCTCGTTATTGCTTTAAGTTGCTCTTGTCATGTTTATATTTTCAGTGGACATTTTACCTAATTTCATTACTTAGTTGGCATATTATATCGAGTTAAAGGAACTTGGCATTGAGGTAGTTCATACCTTTTTTTTTTATTATTCTATTGGCATTGTGGATACGTGTAATACCTGTGATTTTTATAAAAAGTCAATTAGCATTTATATTTCCTTAATATTTGACTATGAGTCAGGATTAATAAGCGAGACGGTTTCAAAAAAAAAAAAGAAAAGAAAAAAAAAAGAAAAAGAAAAAGAAACAAGATAAATTCACCTAGTTGGGCCGTGTATTAGCTGAGCATCTTTGACCCATGATACATATACTCTAAGATAAAAGAAAACACCTTATTTCATAACATAATCAAAAAAAAAAAGGGGAAATCAGGCAGAGAGACGATACGGCGAAAACTCGACGAAGGGACTTGGGGGTTCGTTGATCAGCTTTTTAGACGATTTCTTAGCTTATTTTCAGCCTAATTCGTAAGTAAGACTATCCTATCATCATTTATTCAATTATTAGCTTAGTTAGTATTGTGTTTATGTCGATTATGTAACCCTAGGAATCGAATTGGGGTTTTTTTTATTTATCGTTTGTTGAGACGGTTTTAAAGATATTGACTAACCATGGATTGGGGTGTGGTTGGCCTTGAAACACTCGTGCTTGAACCGTGTATTAGGATGAGTTGTGTTAAATTTTCATACCGTCTTATACCCCGCCTTAAGACCGTCTTATACATGGTTGTATGGGTGTTAGTTGGTGTCGTAATCGCTGGTGTTGTCAGTAGTTTGGTGTGCGTCTTTGGCATTATAGTGATGTAAATCTCCTTAGGTCAATACATTCTCCAATATCAGTACCCCTCCCTTAATATATGGCTAGATGGCATATGCATATATATAAAGTAACAAAGATAAAAATAAGGCACTAATGTTTCAAGGGAAAAGTTCATACGGCATAGGCATAGCATAGACAGAATTCATCTCCTTCAGGGCTCGGAGATTATAGTTATAGATCATAACCAATCTGTATTTCCCCTTTATTTTATATGGAAAACAAGTAAATGAGGGATGTCGATCGACTAAGCCAGAGTCATCGACTATGCTGTGCTGGTGTTATTTAGTTGTCATAATTAGTTAACCTTTATATGCTAAATTGATTAGACTAGTTGGTGATTATTTCGTGTTATTGTTTTTTTTAGGTAACGACTTTGTCGAGGAAGCATTTTACTATTATTTGCCGAGCTTGGACATTTGCTAAAGGTAGGCTAGCTACTCAACGTTTACTTGCGGGGTTCTTTATGTGCTTATTTGCTTTGCATTACGGTGATTCGTTGGTCTTGGTTGCTGAGTAGTACTGTTGGCTGTGTAATTGGTGCGTCATAATTAGTATGATAGCCATGTGCTTTTAGTTCCATTTTGGTGGCTGCTCGTTATTGCTTTAAGTTGCTCTTGTCATGTTTATATTTTCAGTGGACATTTTACCTTATTTCATTACTTAGTTGGCATATTATATCGAGTTAAAGGAACTTGGCATTGAGGTAGTTCATACCTTTTTTTTTATTATTCTATTGGCATTGTGGATACGTATTATTGTGTTGGCGTTGGAACGAGGTGGGTTGTGTTTTGGATAGGCCAGGCACGGGGATGTTGAAGAGCCGTGGACCTTGGTTTGGATAGGACAGGCAGGGCATGGTGTGAGGAGTTAGCCCTGGACCTGGCGTGGCTAGTCGACATGGTGTGGTTGAGCTTGGGCCGAGAGCCTCGGCAACAAACTACTTGTGGCATATTATTGAGACCGTGACATTGTGACTTCGTATTCATTTCATTGTTTATTTTTTTTTATATATTTCGCATGTCCTTTTATTTTATTATGGTTCTTAGATTGTTGACTTGTGTGTTCATTGTTGTCTTTAAATTGTCTATTTCCGTCATGGAAATAGATTTATAAGCAGGTATAGCTGATGGTTGTTGCTTGGCTGGGACATGTGAGCTGGGACTCGAGTCATCACTTTTATTTATCATTAGTAGTTGGACTTTACTTATTAGGTATCGCTTAAATTTGTCAGTTGTAATTAAATTTATTTAGTACTTCATTTATTGGTGGCTTTTAGCCGTGGGATTTGTAAGTCCAATGCGGACAAGTATCTTTTTTTTTACCATTCGCTAAATTTACATTTAAAGTACCCGGTAACGTTGTTTCTTATACTATTTACCTCAGGTAACTGAGATGGTAACACCGTCTCTTATCTTAGAGGCCTAACATAAGGCTCTTGGATAAGCGGGGTGTTACATATACTTTCTTTTTATGCTTTCATATTAGCATGCATGTTACATAGATCACATAAACAACAATTTATGAGATAAATTAATTTTATTAGAGAGTCTAATATGGATCAATGATCTTTCAGATAAAGCTAAGGTTGAGGTGATAGAGAAACTCCCACCTCCCGTGAATGTTAGAGGGGTGAGAAGTTTTCTCGGTCACGCGGGTTTCTATCGCCGTTTTATAAAAGATTTCTCAAAAATCGCGAAACCCCTCACTCAACTCTTACTTAAAGATGACCAATTCCATTTCACTAATGAGTGTGTTGAAGCCTTTAATAGAATTAAGGAAGCACTAATCTCGGCACCGATCATTCAACCACCAAATTGGGAACTACCGTTCGAGATTATGTGTGATGCTAGCAACTACGCCGTTGGAGCGGTTCTTGGCCAACGGGTAAGAAGGGCTTTGCATGCTATCTACTATATAAGCAAGACTCTTGATTCCTCCTAAGTGAACTATGATACCACCGAGAAAGAGCTCCTTGCCATTGTCTATGCGTTAGACAAATTCCGTTCCTATTTGCTTGGATCAAAAGTGATCGTTTTCTCGGATCACCATGCTCTTCGACATCTCTTGATAAAGAAAGAGGCAAAACACAGGTTGTTGAGATGGATTTTGCTTCTTCAAGAATTCGACTTAGAAATAAGAGATAAGAAAGGGGCCGAAAATATAGTGTCGGATCACTTGTCAAGAATCCGGTTTCATGATGAAGAAGGAGAAACACCGATCAATGACTCTTTCTCCGATGATTTCTTAATGGCCATCCAAACACAACTTGAGAGGCATATTACTCCATGGTTTGCCGATTATGCCAACTATATTGTTGGAAGAGTACTCTCTCCAAACTTAAACTACAACCAAAGGAAGAGGTTTTTGTTCGAAGTAAAGAGATACTTTTGGGATGACCCAAATATCTACAAAGAGTGTAGTGATGGGCTCTACCGAAGGTGCATCCCACAATGGGAAATTCAAGGAATTTTGGAAGGATTCAAATTAAGTGGTCAAAAGAGGATGATACAAATTCAAGAGTTGGAAGAATTACGACTACAATCTTATGAGAATGCCAAGATCTACAAAGAGAGGACAAAGTTGCTTCATAACAAGAGAATCAAGCAAAAAGCCTTGCACAAGGAAGACAAAGTCCTTCTATTCAACTCCCGATATCGACTCTTTCCCGGGAAATTGAACTCTAGATGGATGGGTCCTTATGTGATCACCGAGGTAGGAAAGTATGGAGACTTTGAGATCAAGTCGGAAGATGAAAGCAAATTTAAAGTTAATGTCCAAAGATTGAAACCATATTATGAAGGAGCATTTATTGGAGAGGTCGAGGTCACCTACCTCGGGCCTCCTCCTCCTTCAAAAGATCATCATAAGGAGAGTTTGGTGGAGTCGTCTCCAAACCACCACTTGTAAATATACTAACCCCTTTAACTTGTATCTTTAACTTTATTGCATTTTTAATCATAAACATGATTCTTGCCATGAGAGTAAGTGAGGGAGGGTCACTAATCATTTTGATGAATGAAGGAATTAGAATTCAAGTGTGGGGAAGCACCTACACCAGAGTAGAGGAAAAACAGGATCAATCCGAGCGTCCCATGAGGAATCCGCTCGTCCAGGCAAGCAACCCGAGCGTCCCCCTAGTGAACCGCTCGTCCTAAGAGAGCTGAGAAGCAGCTGTTTTTTTCTGGAATGAGATCTGAGCGTCCTCAGTAACAATCCGCTCGTCTCGGTCAGGACGGTCGTCCCAATGAAGAATCCGCTCGTCCTGGTGGATCAATTTCTGGCATTTCTCCCTGGAAGAGAATACGAGCGTCCTCTATGGAATCCGCTCGTCCTACTACAGCAAGACGCTCGTCCCTACTAGCATACGCTCGTCCTGGCTACTTCAGAATCTGGGATCTGTCCTGGATGACAATCCGAGCGCCCCGCAAAGAATGCGCGCGTCCCCGTGGTCAGAGATCCGAGCGTCCCGAGGCAGAATCCGCTCGTCTCCCTGCGTCTTATTCTCCGATTTTTCGCCAATTAAAAACCTCCCCACCACACAATTTGTGACACCTCATCCTTCCTTCCACTCATAATATAAAACCCCCCTCTCTTATGACCCCAATCATATATCAAGCACTTATTCACCCAACAAAAACAAAAACTCCCAAAATCTAGGGTTTCAAAAAGATTCACAAGGAGATCTAATTCACAAAGAGCATCCCCATATTTCAACAAGTCAAATTCCAAATCTACATCAAAGAATGGGACCAAGAGGATCATTATCTAGAGAAAGAAGAAGACCAAGGGTAAGAGAAAGCTCATCTACTTCTCACATCAAAACTTTAAGAAGAGAACATGAGGAGATAGTTGACCTCACTAAGCTTGATGAATTTTCCAATGTAGAGTTTGTCAATGATGTTCAAAGGCTCGTTTTCCACTGACTACTTGGTAAGAATATTCTTCCTACCAAATTCATGTGCCATAAAACCTTGAGAAAACTTGGAATCTATCACCAAACGGAAGCTCTCTCGAGTTATTTGGTCTTTCTACTTTGTTCCATATGCATGAACGAACCTATCGGTCTCTTGTCCTTGAGTTTCTTAAAGATTACCACTTTGAACAAGACAATTTGTGTAGAGTTTAGATTGGAAAATGTAACAAGGATGATGACTCTTGTCGAGTTTGCAAATGTGCTCGGTTTAGACGTTTCGCCTACCCGAACATCAAGACCAAAGAAGTATAATGTAGCACCATTGTGGAGAGCCATGACGGGACGAGATTTTTCATATATTAAAGAATGTTTGGCCTTTCACATCTAAAACCACATCCTAAGGCTCACCTACCGATTCTTATCCGGAACTATTCTTGCTCGCCGAGATCCGGCGATAGTGAACGAACTAGACCTCGTTTTTATGGAGTCATATCTTGAGATCCAAGAGAGAAGTGGATATCATTTCAATGCACCACTTGTTCTCCTAGAGAAATGGGCAAAATTCCGAAACGGGGATGATGATGGTATGAAGCATATTGTCAATGGAGGACTCATCACAAGACTTGCAAAGCACTTCAATCCCAAGTTTAATGAAAACAATGAGTATACTCCACTTCCGGGAAATACGAGAATCAACGAGGATCTAATTCTTATTCAACACCATTGGATAACCCATGAGGGTTATGAGAAGAGGATTAAATGGATCACCAAGGGGAGCAACCCCATTTACTTACCAATGAATGGTTTGCCAAGAATTTCACCAAGAAGAGGTCCTCTTTCTCCAATCCCATCTTATCTCGTCCCCACAAATTCAAATCAAGCCAATCAAGTACCGCCCCCAACACAACAACAACATGAGCAACCAAGAAATGAAGATGAGAAGATTGTGATACCACCCTACCCTTTCCAATACCAACCCTATAACCGCCCAAATCCCTTCATCCTTCCTAGGGATGATTTCGTGACGGGGATCCTTCAATATTTGCACCTGTAACACCCCCATACTCCAAGTGCCTTACCAGGACCACTTAAGGCATGGAAGTGCTACCATCTCGGTTACCCGAGGTAATGATAATCATAAGACAATGAAGAAACGTACTTTAAAAGTAAATATAGTTTAAGCGATTCCATGTCTCAAACAAAACTGTAAAGTAAAATACAACTGTTCTCAGACTATAAACAAACTGAATGAAACTCTCTTAACAAATACAGCGGAAGACCAAAGACTCTGATATGTGATGACTCCATCCCCAGCTAGATCCCCCGCGTATCCAAGATATACCTGTCAAACAACTGCTCACCACCCCCGAATGAATCACCACAGTTTTTAAAACATTTAAACGGGGTCAGTACTAATCACACAATACAATCACAATAAGACAAGTATCAAAACAACTCAATCGTCACATCAACCCGAACTCCATCACCAACTACTCAATACCGACTACACACTAAAGTGTGTAGCCCTGCCAGAGTACCCATCGCAACAGGTTACTCCTCGCCGCCAGTGGGGGACCGCAGCCGTTCCCACCTAAGCCCCGCTCATCTCCGTCGAGCGATAAACCCAAATCCATTAATGTGCACATCCCTTCTGTGGCGGGTTCCACAGAAGGCGAATAATGGGCGTGAAGCCACTCCCGCAAGTGACTCCACTCAGCCAGGGACGCACCCCGAAGAACACAGACAGATACAATCAACCACAACTACTATCAACAATCAAAACCAACAACCGTCACAATACTCGTATGATAATATTCAACAATCACAAAGCACAACCAACACATCATGTGACTAATACTGAGTAGGAAAACCCTACCTGGAATGCAAACACAAACAGACGATCTCAACAGCTGTCTCAAAACCTCTCCTCTACGAATCCTCCTCCTATCACATAATCACATAATCACAATCTAACATTAACAAATCATAAAAACCCCCAATTCCCAAAATTAGGGTTTAAACAAAGTCAACTAAATACTATAAAATTGGTATGTAGATCTTACCCTTGACGCAAGGAACACTATGATGCAAAGAACAAGATTATCCGACACTCCTAGCCTTGGGGATTTGCCAACAACGCGACGAGAGAGAACTACGTAACTCCTTTTTCTTTTGAAAGGTTAAAAAGTGATGAAATAAACTGACGGAAACCTTTTATATTAAACTCGCGTTATTAGCAAAACCCGTCAAAATAACCCCGTAAAACACACTTACTCGATCGAGTAACTAACGTACTCGATCGAGTGCCCCTTACTCAATCGAGTACCCAACTTACTCGATCGAGTACCCTACAAAAGGATTCTACTTTTTTTGCGTCAAAAACTACTTACTCGACAGAGTAAGCCCCACTCGATAGAGTACCCATAGACATAGAAAACCGTAGTATTACAGTCTTCCCTCCTTAAAAAGAACTTCGTCCCCGATGTTCAACCCATACTAAAAAACAAACATACTAACTCGATCAAGACACAACAATGTAACTAAGAACTCAAAACAAAACTCCAACCAAACATGAACTCGTAACCCCAACTCCACTAACTATTCCTACCTCCACAACATGGCTCACGATATCGTATCAACTCCATTATATCTGTCTCAACACTAACTCCATACACTACCAACTACCGTCCACAAACGCTGCTAGCTCCGTAATATATCATCCACTAGCAAATCCAATATCAAGACACTCATAGACATCAAACGGAATGTTACATTCTACCACTCTTAAAAGGAACTTCATCTTCGAAGTTTACTCACACTCATAAACATCATCATGCCACTGTCAACACTCTCGAACTCCTAAACATCATCATCCAACTGTTAACACTATTGAAGTATTCTTCCATTCCTAAACACCGAACTACTACAAGCACAACCATAAAACTCTCTTTTATCGCATCCTACTCCTCTTAAAACAAATGTTACGTCCTCGTAACTCACTAATACTAAATCCTAGCTATATCTTCTCATTATCCTTATCACCACCGCATGACAAAGATAACCACCTATAATCTAAACACTCGTCATGCATATATCTAAGGCTCTCTTACTTAAACAATTCTCATACTTCAGTTCACTCGTCACACCACCTAACCTATACCTCAAAATCTTTAGCTTAACCCAAAACTTCAACTCTTCCACATTACCGCAACATGACATACCTCTCTATGTAAACTATATAAAACTCCTATCGCCAAAAGCATAACTCACGATCCACACTTGTTACGTACACTCACACTAGATCCTCAAGTTCATTTCTTTCATTACCGCAAAACTCATACATAACTTAACATGACACCAATTCCCAATACCCTGCACTCACTATCTCAACAAAATATTATGAACCACCTGCCGCTTTCAGATCATTACAACACATGTTCCATGAATCACTTGCCATGACTATGACTACTGATGCCTCATCTTTAAACAAGATCAAAATTACTGTAACAACTTCTCACAACTGTGTCCCATCAACAGAATATCACTATACCATGACAACAACGAAAACATATACAACTCTATTTCATATCATACTCTACCCTCATTCCCAAACTGAAACTGGTAAGAAACATCAACAAACAAAACAACAGTCTACATGTTCAACCAAAACTTACAAGGAACAGCAGCAAACAAAACAACAATCTATGTTTAACTGCTTTGTACTTTCAAAAACTCGTATCATAATCATCTCGCCTACTCCACCACAACCGGTGACGGCATCGCAACACCGCCACCAACAGCCGCACCGCAGCGCAAAAATATCCACATCACAAAACGAAGTACCGTGCCCGGATCACCACCCGAGGCACAACAACCCCATCGATAGACATCACAACCACATACAATTCCCATGAATACTGACTTAGCATAACTTTCCGGACAAGAAAAATTACACAAATACACTTTACTAATCACAACGCAACAAATTATATGAATTTAACAGGTAAGAACCGCATGAATATTGTCCCCCATACCATATCACAGAATAAAATATATCATGAATACATACAAGCATAACTAGCCATGCCAAATCAGTCAATTTATTACCTTTTAAACACCATTCCATTAGGTTATCGTATCCAACATATATTACAGGACATTCAGATAACAACTTTATATCTATCACACCATACCACTTATCGTGAGGTCAGAACCTCACACAAACGTTTATATACATCATAGACCCGTAATCACATCCCACCAGTCAATTCTGATCACGTAAGTTACCACTCAACAAAGGTTACCTGTCGCCCGAGTTTAACTCATATGCCCCTCATAACATATTTCCCCATTCGCATAACCATCACCTCCTGCCAAGAATAACCATTCAACTAATACTCAACTACTAGCAACCGTCTCCTAAGACCACACCTCATACTTCCTCACAACCGTACTCATCAATCGGGTCTCTATAAAATCAACCCCTTTAGAATGGCCATTTTTCCTATTTATCATCACTCTTAACCATTAGTGACAACCCCTCAACCCTACCATCGTTCGGACATCACGCCTCTTACACTCATCTCTAAACATCACAGTTTCTTTCCTATCTTTGGTTATCATCCCAAATAACGAACATCAAATACATCAACAAAAATCACCTCAACACTATTTCCAATTTCATCCTTAATTGTATCGTCACCCGACTCACCACCAAAATCTCATATCGTGCAAATTCTTTACCCAACTTTTACTTTCTTTAATTCCTCGAAACTCATGATTATCATGTTGTCCTGGAACTTCTATATAACTGTAAACTCAAATCCTCATGATAGTATCATACATCTCGACGATTCCTTACTTTTATATCACATAACCTCGGTGAACATGTTCCTAGTTTTACTCCCCTCATTCTTTTCTTTTATCCTCGACAAAATCACTTAATAATTCAACTCTTCATTATTTCTATCTAACTCTCTAGTGCTTCGGTTACCTTCTCATTGCTCCAAAACTCACATCTCATTATTTTATATCGACATCATCTCCCTCTTTCTTACCATAGATATTCTCTTATTATGCTATCACTCACCCTTGCCACTAATCTGTCCATAGAATCAACGTTTAATATTCAAACAATTGCATCTCCCTTTTTACATCTCTAGAAATCACAATTCATTTTATACCGTTAATTGCCCAAGGAAATCACACATTAGTTTCACCTCTTGATAATACAAATTCCCAAACTCACTCACTATCTGCAAATCCACGTCGCGCCATATCTCCATTAAGTTCACTATATACCACTTTTCTCAATCCCTCTAAAATGATCTTTCATTACATATATTTTTAACCAACATAATTCCTAACCATCTCCCTCCATAATCCCTTGCGAATCTCAAGTTACCACCATTTGCGTCCCTCATTTCAATCTTTTCATTCTCACGTTCCATAAACTCACATCATCCCTTGCCCACATTCATTTACTTTTACATTACTCAGCACACAATCATATCACTCATCTCATCTCACAAAATATGCTTCATGCCGCAATAAACCATACCAATCTTCCTTTTCTTTTTCCACTATCTATCACAACACATATAACTCATGTCCTCCCACCGAACTCTTACTCACCAAAGGTGCAACTCACTACACCATAAGACTGGGTAACTTACGTATCAAGACCAACATACATGTAAAACAATGCATAAAGAAGCAAAATAACACCTTTGAATTAAACATAATATGCAACGAAGTCAAAGGATAAGCATATGACCCAAAACAGGGGTCACTAGATTGAGTACAGGCCACTCGATCGAGTAAATGACTTACTCGATCGAGTAAGTGAAAGTCAGAGACACGTATAACAAATTACCAGGGCTACTCGATCGAGTAAGGGCTACTCGATCGAGTACCAAGAGGTGCACTCGATCGAGTATGGGCCACTCGATCGAGTACCCTACGCATTTCTCAGCACTGTCCAGTTTTCGTAAAACGGTCATAACTCACTCATTTCTTGGTCGTTTTGGGCGTGTGACCTATCGTTAGAATAGTAAAAGAACAATCTATCACCTACAATTGGAATCACATTAAAATCATTTAGGCATCTCAAGTTATAACAGTTTGAAGACAACTTTGCTGTAATCAGACGACATAACTATTTGATTTTTTTCTTTCAAACAGCTTAAACATCAACAAGGTGAACAAAAGCGACTCGATACTTGTAAAACCACAATCCCCAACCACATGTTACAACCTACCAAAAGCCAGACATTGACATCTATCATGCTCATATAACATTCAACTTATCAATCATGTACTACCACATACTTTAACTTTATAACTTTTCGTAAAATAAAACATACTCATACATTACAAATCCTATTTCCATGTTAATATATTACAAACCCACTTCGTCACATAAACATATTCTTAATTACGAAATTCATATTCTCATGCAATTGTCACTCTATCTTTTCCAATTAATTCATCCAACATGTGCATATGAAACAGCAGAAAACAATTATAAAACTTCATTATATGACTTTACGCAACCACAATATACGTATACGACACAACATTCCTAATCACATATTCCTTATTATGCCAGATCATAAATCATCCTTCATACCATTCATATATTCAACCAACAACATACATAATCATATCATCATTATCCTTCACTACACATCTCACATCCTCCACATGCATGCATCCATCGATTCATACAACACCTTACTATATAGATACACAACACACAAGGTAAACACATAGCGATCCCGACTCATATCCCATGTGACCGGTTGAAAATTGTAGGGCGAGTTCGCGACTTTAGGACGTCTCCCAAGCCTTTGCATTAGCTCCTACAACTTCTACCCCGGGTTCATTTTAATTAGACTCCCTAGGTTCATTACATTCATTGGTTACAGGTTTCAGGATCGTCGCTCTGATACCATTTTGTAACACCCCCATACTCCAAGTGCCTTACCAGAACCACTTAAGGCATGGAAGTGCTACCATCTCGGTTACCCGAGGTAATGATAATCATAAGACAATGAAGAAACGTACTTTAAAAGTAAATATAGTTTAAGCGATTACATGTCTCAAACAAAACTGTAAAGTAAAATACAACTGTTCTCAGACTATAAACCAACTGAATGAAACTCTCTTAACAAATACAGCGGAAGACTAAAGACTCTGATATGTGATGACTCCATCCCCTGCTAGATCCCTCGCGTATCCAAGATATACCTGTCAAACAACTGCTCACCACCCCCGAATGGATCACCACCGTTTTTAAAACATTTAAACGGGGTCAGTACTAATCACACAATACAATCACAATAAGACAAGTATCAAAACAGCTCAATCGTCACATCAACCCGAACTCCATCACCAACTCCTCAATACCGACTACACACTAAAGTGTGTAGCTCTACCAGAGTACCCATCGCAACAGGTTACTCCTCGCCTGTAACACCCCCATACTCCAAGTGCCTTACCAGGACCACTCAGGTATGAAGATATTACTATCTCGGTTACCCGAGGCAATGATAATCAAATAAACAATGAAGAAACAACGTTTAAATATAAATACTTAGTGAAGAGTTACAATTCTCAAAACCAAACCAAAAGTGTAATACATGTTCTCAAACCGATTTTCTAACTGAAATGTAAATAAACTAATAAGCTACAGATGGAAGACTCCTATCATCATGTCGTGGCAATCCCAAATATCCCGGACTCATCTCATACCTCCTCAATATCTGCTCACCATCCCCGAATGGATCACCGCAAGTTTACAAAACAACAACCGGGGTCAATACTAATCACACAACTCAATATATATATCAACAATAAGATAAACAGACAAACTTAACTCACACACACAACCAACCAATTCCAATCATCTCAATCACCGATCGTCCACTGGACCCACCACCCCGATGGGGGACCGCAGCCGTACCCACCAAATCCCCGCTCCACATAGTGAGCGATAACCCCGTCCATTAATGTGCACATCCCTTATGTGGCGGGTTCCACAGAAGGCGAAACTAGGGCGTAAAGCCACTCCCGCAAGTGACCCCACTCGGTAGGACACGCCTCGAGAACCACAGACAACAATCACAATCACAATCGCAATCACGACCGTCACAATACAATTACTATATCACACAATCAATCTCAACACATCAACCAACATCCCATTATGGGACTAATACGAGTAGGAAATCCTACCGGAAAGCACACTTTGTCGGACGGTCTCTCTGCCGTATCAAAAAGCTTCCTCCATGAACCCTCCTCCTATCATACAACATATAAATGCTACCAAATCACATACTACTCAAAAACCCCCAAATCCCTATATTAGGGTTTAACCAAATTAAAGGAAAGACAATAAAAAGGGTACATAGATCTTACCCTCGATGCAAGGAACTCAACGGTATAACCAACGATGAGAACCGACCTCCCAAACTCCAGGAATTGCTAACAATGCGATTAAGATGGTGAACTTGCTTGCTTTCTCTCTTAAACAGTAAATTAGATTTTGCAAAAGTGATTTAGAAACAATGACGGAAGGTTATATATCTTAATCGCATAATTAACAAAACCCGAGAAAACTCCCCGTAAAAAAAAACCGCTACTCGATCGAGTACCCAAGGTACTCGATCGAGTACCCCCTTACTCGATCGAGTATCCTAGTTACTCGATCGAGTACCCAACAGGTCAGAAACTTTTCTAAAACGCAACTTACCCTTACTCGACAGAGTAAGGCCTACTCGATAGAGTACCCAAAGACTCATAAATACGGAGTATTACAGTCTTCCCTCCTTAAAAAGAACTTCGTCCCCGAACTTCAAACCACTATTAAACAAAGGTACTCCCATAACACTCCCGACTCAACAATCGAAACAAAATTCAACATAAAACATGTTATTAACCCAACTCATCCCGACAAACATACCGACGCAACATACAAAACGGGGTATAAAAACTCTTAAAAACTGCTCGCGATCATCTCCTACCCCCTAAAAGAAACAAGGTTACGTCCCCGTAACCATACATACCTGATCAAAAAGGAAAGGGTAACGCTCTTTCATAGCTTCCTCTGGCTCCCATGTAGCTTCCTCAGTCCCGTGGTTAGACCAAAGGATCTTAAGCAGAACTGTCTCACCACTCCTAGTCTTTCTAACCTTTCGGTCAAGAATCTGCTTAGGCACCTCAAGATATGATAAGGACTCATCTAGCTCTAAGCTCTCTGCCTCAAACACATGTGACGGGTCACTCACATACTTCCGCAGCTGCGATACATGAAACACATTATGCACTCTCTCTAATGCAGCTGGTAAAGCCAGACGATATGCAACTTCCCCAACTCGCTCTAAGATCTCATAAGGCCCTATAAACTTCTGACTTAGCTTGCCTTTGTTCCCAAATCTCATAACCCCACGCATAGGAGACACTTTCGACAGAACCTTGTCCCCAACTTGAAACTCTATGTCCCTGCGATGTAGATCTGCATAACTCTTTTGCCTATCCTGAGCTGCTCTCATCCGTTCCCTGATCATCTTAATCTGTTCCACCATCTCATGCACCATCTCTGGTCCTAAAACCACTGCCTCAGCACTATCGTCCCAACAGATTGGACTCCTACATCTCCTCCCATACAAAGCCTCCAACGGTGCCATACCAATACTAGTGTGATAGCTGTTATTATATGAAAATTCTATCAAGTCCAACCTCTGTTCCCAGCTACCACCAAAGTCCATCACACAAGCTCGCAACATATCCTCAAGAGTCTTGATTGTTCTCTCGTCTGTCCGTCATCGCAGGATGAAATGTCAGTACTCAGCTTCAAAGTTGTTCCCAACGATTCCTGCAACTCTTTCCAAAACCTCGATATAAATCTCGCATCTCTGTCAGACACTATGTCCTTAGGGACTCCATGTAACTTAAGCACGTTCTTTCGATAGGCCATAGCCAATTGTGCCTTAGTCCATGTATCTTTCATTGGGACAAAGTGAGCTGACTTGGTCAGTCGATCCACTATTACCCAAATCATGTTGTTACCTTGTTGACTCTTTGGCAAACCCACAATAAAATCCATGGAAATGGATTCCCACTTCCACTCAGGTACCTCTAAAGACTGAATCTTACCTTGTGGTCGTCGCTGTTCCCCTTTAACTCTCTGGCATGTCAAACAATGGGACACAAACTCAGCTGTCTCTTTCTTTATCCCAGGCCACCAAAACGTTTTCTTCAAATCCTTGTATAGCTTGTCACCACCTGGATGTACCGAATATGGTGTATAATGTGCCTCTGTCATGATAGTCTTTTTCAACTCCTCATCATTAGGAACACACCACCTACCATCAAACCTCAAACCACCATCTGTATGAATAGAAAATCGGGACACTGTCCCTTTCTCTACTCCAGCACTCCACTCCACTATCTTAGGATCCAACGCATGCTTACCTCAAATGTCATCATAAAACTCAAGCTGTACTGTCATATCACCCATGGCATCTCCTTTCTGCATCATATGTATCCCAAACCTCGCTACCTCATCTCTCAGCCTCATCAAAGATAGAGGCATACACGAGAGAATGTACACTCTTCCTACTCAAAACATCAGCAACTACATTGGCCTTCCCTTCATGGTAGATGATTTCCATGTCATAATCGCCAATCAACTCCATCCACCTCCTCTGCCTCATGTTCAACTCCTTTTGAGTGAAGATGTACTTGAGACTCTTGTGATCAGAAAATACCCTAAAGATTGCTCCATAAAGGTAATGTCTCCAAATCTTGAGAGCAAACACCACCGCACCCAACTCCAGATCATGAGTAAGGTAATTCTCCTCATAAGGCTTCAATTGCCTAGAAGCATAGGCAATCACTTTACCATTCTGCATCAACACACATCCCAACCCATTCTTTGAGACATCTGTATAAACCTCAAAGTTCTCGCTCCCTTCAGGCAATGCTAAGACAGGAGCTGTGGTCAAACGCTCCTTTAATGTTTGGAACGCCGTCTCACAACTCTCATCCCAACGAAACCTGTTCTCTTTTCTCATCAACGATGTCATAGGTCTAGCTATCTTGGAGAAATCTTTCACGAACTGTCTGTAGTATCCAGCTAAACCCGGAAAACTCCTGATCTCAGCAACATTCTTTGGTGCTTCCCACTTTGTCACTGCCTCAATCTTCGCCGGATCCACAGCCACTCCTCCTTAGAGATCACATGCCCAGAAAAGCAACTTTCTCTAACCAGAACTCACACTTGGACAGCTTAGCATACAACTCATGCTCCCTCAAAGTTTGCAACACGATCCTCAGATGCTCCTCATGCTCCTCCTTAGTCTTAGAATAGACTAAGATGTCATCGATAAATACCACCACAAACTGGTCCAAGAACTGTCTGAATATTATGTTCATCAAATCCATAAACACTGCCGGTGCATTAGACAACCCAAACGGCATCACCACATACTCATAATGGCCATACCTCGACGTGAAAGCTGTCTTTGGTATGTCCACCTCTCTAATCTTCACCTGATGGTACCCCGACCTCAAATCAATCTTAGAAAAGACTGATGCACCACTCAACTGATCAAACAGGTCATCTATCCTTGGCAAAGGATACTTGTTCTTCACCGTCACTCGGTTCAGCTCCCTGTAATCTATGCACAACCTCAAACTCCCATCTTTCTTCTTCACGAAAAGAACTGATGCTCCCCACGGCGATACACTTGGTCTAATGTATCCCTTCTCTATCAAATCATCTAACTACTTCCTGAGCTCCTCCATCTCTTTAGGACCCATACGGTACGGTGCCTTAGAGATTGGCCTCGTCCCTGGCTTCAACTCAACGGTGAAATCTATCTCCCTCTTTGGTGGCAACCCCTAATCTCGTCGGGAAAACGTCGGCAAACTCTCCCACCACTGGTATCTCATCAACTGTCGGACTCTCTATCCGGTCATCTCTCACATGGCACAAGATCAAAAGACATCCCTTCCTCAGATAAGACTTCAAGGTGACAGCTGCAATCAACTTAACTTTGGGCTTGACTAGAAACCCACGATAAGACACACTAACACCCTTAGGACCTCTCAAAGACACTTTCTTTTGATGACAGTCTATCTTAGCTTTATACTTTCCTAACCAATCCATCCCGACTATCATCTCAAAACCGTCAAAAGGAAACTCTGGCAAGTCTACAGGTAGATCAACTTGCCCAACTATCATAGATACATCTCTAAACAACCTCCCACATGATACAGACTCACCCGAAGGTATAAAAACTTGCTCACTAACAGACTCATATACCCTCAAACCCAACCGCTTAACATGACTTGAAGACACAAACGACTGAGAAGCCCCCGAATCAAACAAAACAAAGGTAGGAATACCATTAACAAGGAAAGTACCGGTGATAACATGTGCATCCTCCTCAGCTGCTTTCTTCTCCATCATGAATAACTTTCCACTGGTCTTCTGTCCACCTCCCTGGACAGTACTGGCTGAAGTGGTCGGCTTAGCACCCGACCCTTGATTGTTGTTGTTGTTGTTCGTTGGTGGTTTCTGATAAGAATTACCGCCGTTGCGGTTGCCTCCACTCTGGTAACTCTGACTTCCCCGGTTTGGCCATGACCCAGCCGGTCTGTTGCTCGCATAGCTCTGCGCAGGTCTCTGGAAAGATCCTGGTGCACTTGTGCACTCATGTCTCTTGTGGCCTACACCACCACAGCTATAGCAGGTCACTCCCCAACTACCACTAACACTTCCACGGCCGCGCCCAAAGGAAGCCCCAGCACTGAACCCTGACCCAGAAGAAAACCCCTTAGACTGATTGTGGTTGCCTTTCTTGTGATTAGATTGGCCACCACCCTCGCTCTCAGACTTCCTCTTCTCACCACCTGACCTCTCCTGAGCCATCTCCACCAACCTCTCAGCTCTCCCAGCCCTCTCATAAGCTTCCTTAACATCAGTAAGGATTCCCACGGGTAACTTATCCATAATCTTAGGGGTCAACCCCCTCTCAAACCTCAACGCCAGGTTCTCCTCACTCAAACCCATATCCTCGGATACCTAGACTTCTTATTGAACCGCTGTAGTACTCGGCCACAGACATCTCAACGGTCATCTTAAAACTGTCAAACTCTTCCCTCAACTTACTCCTCACATGCTCCGTTTAACTCCTTTCTCACAACCCTACGAAACTCCTCCCAAGGTATAGCAGGTAAACCTTGGTTTGTATATATCTCCTTAGCACTCACTTTCACCGTATCCCACCACTTGCAGTGCCTCCCTCGGATAGAACGCAGCTTTGTTCCACTCTCATCTCATCAGGACAGTGAACCAAATCTAATATGTTCTCCATCTCTCTAAGCCAACTATCAAGATGGTTAGGCTCCCCAACTCCCTTGTACTCTTTCGGGTTAAACCTCGCTATATAGAGGCTGATTTTAGAATGATCAACCTCCTTCTCCTTATCCTTATCCTTATCTTTCCCCACAGTCTTTAAAGCCTCAGTAAGAGCATCCTGATGCTCGAACATCTTAACGATGTCATCCATGGTCATAAGCTCAGCTCTCGCATACAAAGCATTCTTCTTGGGCGGCATCTTGAAACTATATATAAGAAAGGGTAGACATAAACACACGTACTAAACCTTAAAACATGAAAACACGCCGTCCAGGACCCACTCGATCGAGTGCCCAAACATCCTCGATCGAGTAACGGGCTACTCGATCGAGTGCCCTCCATACTCGATTGAGTGCCCCAACATCAGACCCCAAACAGACCTTCTGATCTCTAACATACTCGACCGAGTAGCTAGGCTACTCGATCGAGTGACCCCCTACTCGGTCGAGTGCCCCAGGTACTCGATCGAGTGCCCAAAAACATGATTCTGGACTCGAAATCATCAAAAACCCACCCGATCAAGTCAGTCCCACTCGATCGAGTCATGCTAACTCAGAAACACTACCCGCATGCTATATCATATGCTAACATGCTAAAAACTTTATAAAACCACATATTATATCATAACTAAACATATAATGCTACGCATCTTTTCATACGATCTACGAGATCATTATATCATGTTATTAAACGCCACCTTGTAAACATCCAACATGTTATCATTCCAACAACAAATTTCCATATATCATCAACCTTTCTTTCACATTCTCAAATTTCTACTTCAAACATCCAACAATTACACACACTTCGTCACATTCACACACAAGTTAACCAAACAACACATATGACTTGGCAAACACTCCTCCATGTGACCGGTTCAAAACTGTAGGGCAAGTTCGCGACTTTAGGACGTCTCCCAAGCCTTTGCATTAGCTCCTATAACTTTTACCCCGGGTTCATTTTAATTGACTCCCTATATTCATTAGGTTCTTTGGTTACAGGTTTCAGGATCGTCGCTCTGATACCATTTGTAACACCCCCATACTCCAAGTGCCTTACCAGGACCACTCAGGTATGAAGATATTACCATCTCGGTTACCCGAGGCAATGATAATCAAATAAACAATGAAGAAACAACGTTTAAATATAAATACTTAGTGAAGAGTTACAATTCTCAAAACCAAACCAAAAGTGTAATACATGTTCTCAAACTGACTGTTCTAACTGAAATGTAAATAAACTAATAAGCTACAGCGGAAGACACCTATCATCATGTCGTGGCAATCCCAGCTATCCCAGTACTCATCTCAAACCTGCTCAATATTTGCTCACCATCCCCGAATGGATCACCGCAGATTTACAAAACAACAACCGGGGTCAGTACTAATCACACAACTCAATATATATATCAACAATAAGATAAACAGAACTGACTTAACATCACACACACAAACCAACCAATTCCAATCATCTCAATCACCGATCGTCCACCGGACCAGCCGCCCGATGGGGAACCGCAGCCGTACCCACCAAATCCCCGCTCCACATAGTGAGCGATAACCCTGTCCATTAATGTGCACATCCCTTATGTGGCGGGTTCCACATAAGGCGAAACTAGGGCATGAAGCCACTCCCGCAAGTGACCCCACTCAGCCGAGGACACGCCTCGAGAACCACAGACAACAATCACAATCACAATCGCAATCACGACCGTCACAATACAATTACTATATCACACAATCAATCTCAACACATCAACCAACATCCCATTATGGGACTAATACGAGTAGGAAATCCTACCCGGAAAGCACACTGTCGAGACGGGTCTCTACTTTTCTTTGTATCAAAAAGCTTCCTCTATGAACCCTCCTCCTATCATACAACATATAAATGCTACCAAATCACATACTACTCAAAAACCCCCAAATCCCTATATTAGGGTTTAACCAAATTAAAGGAAAGACAATAAAAAGGGTACATAGATCTTACCCTCGACGCAAGGAACTCAACGGTATAACCAACGATGAGAACCGACCTCCCAAACTCCAGGAATTGCTAACAATGCGATTAAGATGGTGAACTTGCTTGCTTTCTCTCTTAAACAGTAAATTAGGTTTTGCAAAAGTGATTTAGAAACAATGACGGAAGGTTATATATCTTAATCGCATAATTAACAAAACCCGAGAAAACTCCCCGTAAAACCGGCTACTCGATCGAGTACCCAAGGTACTCGATCGAGTACCCCCTTACTCGATCGAGTATCCTAGTTACTCGATCGAGTACCCAACAGGTCAGAAACTTTTCTAAAACGCAACTTACCCTTACTCGACAGAGTAAGGCCTACTCGATAGAGTACCCAAAGACTCATAAATACGGAGTATTACATCTCCGCTAGTGGGGGACCGCAGCCGTGCCCACCTAAGCCCCGCTCATCTCCGTCGAGCGATAAACCCAAATCCATTAATGTGCACATCCCTTCTGTGGCGGGTTACACAGAAGGCGAATAATGGGCGTGAAGCCACTCCCGCAAGTGACTCCACTCAGCCAGGGACGCACCCCGAAGAACACAGACAGATACAATCAACCACAACTACTATCAACAATCAAAACCAACAACCGTCACAATACTCGTATGATAATATTCAACAATCACAAAGCACAACCAACACATCATGTGACTAATACTGAGTAGGGAAACCCTACCTGGAATGCAAACACAAGCAGACGATCTCAACAGCTGTCTCAAAACCTCTCCTCTACGAATCCTCCTCCTATCACATAATCACATAATCACAATCTAACATTAACAAATCATAAAAACCCCCAATTCCCAAAATTAGGGTTTAAACAAAGTCAACTAAATACTATAAAATTGGTATGTAGATCTTACCCTTGACGCAAGGAACACTATGATGCAAAGAACAAGATGATCCGACACTCCTAGCCTTGGGGATTTGCCAACAACGCGACGAGAGAGAACTACGTAACTCCTTTTTCTTTTAAAAGGTTAAAAAGTGATGAAATAAACTGACGGAAACCTTTTATATTAAACTCGCGTTATTAGCAAAACCCGTCAAAACAACCCCGTAAAACACACTTACTCGATCGAGTAACTAACGTACTCGATCGAGTGCCCCTTACTCGATCGAGTACCCTACAGGCAGACTACTGTTTTGCGTCAAAAACTACTTACTCGATAGAGTAAGCCCCACTCGGTAGAGTACCCATAAACATAGAAAACCGTAGTATTACAGCACCTCCGCCAATTCGAGGCCAATGTGGATAATTACTATGCCTTGTATCCGCAATTTCATCAAATGGCTCGACAAGGGATCATTAGTGAAGAGGGAATGTTTCCCTCTTGGGCTCAAATGAAAAATATTTTCCCAAACTCGGAGAGGGCTAATGAAGGAGTGCATGGTCAAGAGGGTGAAGGGAGTGACAAGTCAAATGGTGGAGACACGGTGGAGCTTGATAGTGAGGGTGATGAATTCATGGATTTCAATGGAAGCGATGCATCAAGAGGAGCTTGGGATAGCGACTTGGAAGGGGATGATGGCGATCTTTAAAGAACACTTCATGGCTAGATGGAGCGGGCAAGAGGCACCCATCAAGGCTCAAGTGAATTTTCTTTTATCCCCTTTTTAATTTTTCATGAAAAGAATTTCGTGTTTTGATAACTTGTTGTATAGTATTTGTTTCATGTTTATGGAGTCCTAGCAACATTGGAGGACTAACACCTTGGTTCCATTAAGGTGTTCATTTTTATTGTTCCCATTTTCAAAATCCAAAATGACAAATTTTAGTTTCATGCATTAATTTTTTTATGCATGAACTCCCCAATTTTTGACATTAGAAATAATGTCTATTTTGGTTTGGGGAAGTTTATGCATATGCATTGAGAGCTAATCTAAATTATGCTCTCCACCATAACAAAAACCATGCATCATATAGAATAGCTTAGTTTGCATTCACTCTTGTTTATATATCATATAATTTGCACTTAGCTTAGAAATCATGCATTTTCATATAAATTGCATAATTTCCTACCGTATTGGCCATTGAGGACAATGCCCATACTAGTGTGGGGATGGGAAATTCTAACTTGACCTTTATAAAACAAAAATGATAAAAATCGAAAATTTTGAAAAATACAAAAACATGTCTTTTTGTTTCATAAACATAAAACCCATAAAAATTTGAAAAATTGAAAAAACCAAAAACATGTTCATTTCCTTTGTAGTGTAGTCTTGTATATATAGTTTGTATATATTGTGTTTGTTCATCCTTTTCACATTGATCGACTATGTCACATCCGAGACATGAGGATATTGAAGACCGCATGGTATGATCTTTCCAATCTCCTTTTTCCTCTTTATGTTAATGACTATGTGGCTTTATTTTGATTGATGCGGTATAAACAATGTGAAAATGGGATTGCATTTAGATTATTTGGCATACTAGTTGGAAGAAGCATATGCATTAGGTTGTATATATGATAGTTGCATCATGGCATGTAGTTGCATTTAGGAAAAATTTTGTGAAAACATCTATTTGGGAAACTTGACAAGTGTATATAAGGCCCTTGTAGATACTTTTCTTCTTAAGACTTTGCTTGTTAGAATGCTTGTAAAACACCCTAGGATGTGTCATGCTAGTATCCTTTGACCCATGGATTAAGGCCTAGTCAAGAGTACCTTGTGGTGTGATAACTCCTTGGCTATCGTTTATTCCAAGGTGACCCTTGAAACCATGTGATGCGTGTCATTTATATGATGTTTTACACCCTATTTCACACGCATTTCAAATCTCATTCATGTAGTTTATGCTACATTTCTCCCTATTTCCGTCTACTTCCGTATTTTTGTACATTATTGCAGAAATGTGAAGAATCTAGCGTAAATTGAGCTAAACCCGTCCCCGAGTATCTTGCAATGCATTTGACGTGAAGTATTCACTTAAGGAACGAGCTTGGTGCGCATTTCAAGGCCCAAAAGACAAATCCACGAGAAGTTAAAAGCGGATTACCAGCTAAAGCACTCGATCGACTGGCCCCCTTAGTCGATCGACCAACCCACGACATCCAGAGACTACTGTTCACAGCAGCTCAGTCGATCGACCGGTCACTGTGGTCGATCGACCAGACCGTACTTCAGACGAGAATTAAAAGATCGAGGAATTTGAAGCCCATGATACATTAGGTTTTAGAATAAGAGCTACGTTGTATTCTATATAACGTAAGCTAGGTTATTCAGTTTTGGTATCTTGTTTTTTAGCATCCAGTTCTTAACACAATTAAACATTCATTAGTTAGATTATTTTCCGTCAATAAAGTTACTCTTTTGCAATCGGTTTTTGGATCCTTTTCTCTGCAATTTCGGCATTTCCTCTGTTCTTATTTCAGTTCCATTGCCTTTTTATTGTTTATAGATATAGAATTGCTAGTTAGTATCCAAAGACAATTATCGTTTATCGCTATTTGTTATTTGATTACTTCAAGCATGAATTCAATAGTTTATTTCGTTATGATTATTGTTGTTCTTATCAGTATCATGAGTAGCTAAATTAATTGTGCTAGGATGTAGGGGAATTATAGCGTAGGCGGCATTAGAATTAGGGAGCCCTAATCGCGTGTTGGTCGATCGACCACCCTACCTGGTCGATCGACTGACCACGTGAGGTTTGACCTTCGTTTTAATTGTTTTAATTCTTTATTCGACGAATCGAGTGCACACGACTAGTTGAATGTTTAGGATTTGACTGACCCATTAGATCGAGAGACAGGGACAGTTGTTAGATCACCAATTAAAATGACTAAACTATCTTTGAGATCGAAAGATAGGTACAGTTTAGATTATCAGTCACTTTTCGGGAGAGAGTCCAGTATTAGTGATATTAGGGACTTATAGCGAGATCGAAAGATGCTATCTGTTAAGAGTGGACCGAGAGGACCTCTTGTTTTCCCGCCTCATGTGTTTGATTTAGACCGACTTAGTTTGCTTTGCCCAAAACTATAGTGAACCAACCATCCTAGTACCCTTCTTTATATTTGATTTAATATTTTTCTTTACTTTAATTTTCATTGCTATTAGCTGTAGACCAAATCAAATCAACCCCCACATTCGTTACCTCAGACTGAATTAAACAACTATTGATTACATCTGCCTCCTTGTGGTTCGACCCTGTTACCACTAGCCTAGGTTAGTTTTAATAGGAAATTATAAATCTTATTTTTGGTACTCACAACGACGGGTATCAAATTTTAGCGCCGTTGCCGGGGAGGCAATTGTTCTAATTTTTAGTTGTTTTATTTAGTCTTTCTTAGTTTAAGGGACATCCGTTCCTTAAACTTTTCTTATATTCTTTTTGTAGTTTCTTCTTATGCGCAGGTCACAGGGTGGTGAACTAGTACCATTCAATCCTGAGATTGAGAAATCCTTGCGTGAGTTGAGATGATCATCTAGGATATTGCCGACAGAGGAAGAGCTGAGTACCCTGTCAAGTTACTACGAGAACGCTCTGTTCGAAGAAGATCCACCTACATCTCCTGCTTCTACTTCTTCAACTGAGACAGTCACTTCTCCAGAAATTCCAGTCATGGCTGAAGAAGCAACTATAGCAAGTCATTCTGAGCCGACAGCTGCAAATCTATACAAGGGGTTCGAATTACCTGGAGCGATAGGAAATTCGAACAAAGCCTTCCTATATCAACTTGGTTGAGAGAAACTGTTTCGGGAGCTGCAAATGAAGATGCAGCCAAGCATATGGAGATATTTATTGATTATTCTGCTTTATACCCCCGCCGACCAGTGTGACTCAGGACCAGATAAAGGAGACTATGTTAATATTCTCACTCCGCGATGCTGCAAGGGAGTGGTACAGAGATCTGGATCGAGCCGCTCATGGGATCACCGACTGGAATTCTTTGGCCTTGGCATTCTACAAGAAATACTTCTCTGCCTCGAAGACGAATGCCATTAGAGCTCAGATCACGAGCTTTAAACAGGGACCTGATGAGAACTTTCATGAAGCATGGGTCCGTTTCAAGAAGTCGGTGCAAACCATACAAAGACACCATGGGTTCGAAAAATGAAGTCTTTGCAATCGATTCTATAACGGGTCGTATGACGATCGAGGGCTATCTTGGATCTGCAGCCAATGGCCGATTCTTGAGAATATGGGAGAGACTAAGGGGTGGAAGATCATTGATGACTTAGCCACCCATAAAGTCTGAATATGGGAATTCGAGAGGCAATCGGAGGAGGAGTCTTTGAATCCCCTTCCATCGTAGCCATTAGAGGCTCTCACGGCGAGGTTTGACAAATACGAGTTAGGAGGAGCTTGAAAAGGAGGGATGTATCATGTGAATGCTGATTCAGACGGTCCTTTCGCCTGTAGAAGATGTGGAGCTGAGGGACATGTTTCAGAAAATTGTCCCAGTCCCTTCGAGTCTTGTGCTTCCTTTCAACATTATAGGCAGACAAACACGTACTATGAGCCGAATGTCCACCCAAACTTGAGGTGGAATAGCCAAAATGTCCTGAATCCGACTCAACCTCCACAGCAGCAGCAGCAGCAGCAAACTTATGTGCCCCCTCACAAGCAACAACAATATCAAAAACCTCCCTATGCGCCGCAGCAGCAACAAACCCAAAATTCCGAGTTTTCTGAGTTGAAGAATATGCTGCAAAAGGAGTCCCAAGCTAGAGAGGCCGGGATGAAATTGCTAGAAAGTCAAATTGCTCAATTGGCTAGCAAGAATACCACTCGAGCTCCGGGACACTTACCGACTCAAACTGACCAAAAGGAGACCCTTAATACCATCACTTTGAGGAGCGGGTCTACCCTGGAGGGGCCTGCTATGATTGAGGATGCCCCTGAAAAAGATAAGCCGGAACCGAGTCAAAACAAAGCTGGAACGAACAAAGGAAAGAAAAAGACGTCTACCAGGTATGTCAGTCGATCGACTGACATACCCGGTCGATCGACTGAAGTGCGAGTTACAAGAGCTTCTGGTCCTGTTCAAGTCAGTCGATCGACTGACCTCACTGGTCGATCGACTGAGATCGCTGCTGATAGTGAGCCTTTTCGTCCTCCGATGCCCGATAACTTGAGGGATCACTTATTTCGGGGTACGACTGCCCCGAAAATATTGAGGTCAGACCCGACTGCTGATGGGTCCGTTCCGGTTCCGAAGTACGAACCAATGTCGATCAATGGTTCCCATTTGAGACGGTCTGAAGAGGGGTCAAGCTTCAACAAGGAGAAGGTGTTGGACTTCCAGCCAAAGTCCACGGATGCCGGTATGAGAGATTTAGAGGAGAGGGCTAAGCTACTTCTTACAGCCCCATATCCGGAGAGACTAGTGCCGACGAAGGAACAGGTATCTTTCAATAAATTTGAAAAAGTTATTCGTAGCTTGAATGTACAAGTCCCTTTCCTTGAGTTAGTCAATCAAGTGCCTGCTTACACTAAATTCATGAAACAACTCTTGTCTAAGAAGAAGTCACTTGAAACTCTGCATACTGTCGCATTAACTGAGGAGACATGCTCTTATTTGTCTCATACTGCACCCCTTAAGCTAGAAGACCCGGGTAGTTTTTCTGTTCCTTGCAATATAGGTACCTTCTCAATTGAGAAGGCATTATGTGACCTAGGAGCTAGTATTAGTGTAATGCCCTTGAGTCTAGCTAGGAAGCTGAAGTTGAATAGGTTTGCGATCACCGATATGACAAGATCTGAGATGGTGATCGCTCCATGATCCGACCAATAGGAGTCTTAGAGGACATCCCTGTGCAAATAGGGAAATTCTTCTTCCCGGTTGACTTCGTGGTACTAGATATGCCCGAAGATGCACACATACCTATCATACTAGGTAGGCCATTTCTGCACACTGGTGGTGCAGTTATTGATGTCGGTTCAGGTACCTTGACCTTCAAAGTGGGGAAGCATTCCATTGTCTTTGCCCATACAGTTAGGAAGAAAGACCCCATGTGGCCTGTCACTTGCAATACGGTTTCTGAAAAGAAATCTTATTTTATACTTCCTGATATGGCTGTCTCCATTTCTACTCCTGTTGTGACACCTCCGCCCTAGGCTGGGAGCAAAAAGGAGGACGATTCTGTTGTTTTACATATTACAGGAGCTGGTTTGGGGAAGGAAGAGTCGCAAGTTGCTCCAGCTATGAAGGAGCCAATCATTTCACGAGGCGGTCTTGGTTGCCTTAGCTATGGCACTGATGAGGAAGTTGATGACGAGTCGGTCAAAGTGCGAGAGTCCGATTTGGATTCTGACGAGTCCGAAGAGATCATTGACTGGGGAGATATAGAAGTTGTTGATCCGTTGAGTTCTGTGGATGCTGAAGTTAAGAAGAGTGCAGCTAAGGAGATGAGCACCGTTGAGGCTACCTCTTGTAGCCAGAAGCCGACCAAGTGGGCCATACCGTGGCCGTTCTTGATCAACTATTAGTTGATCACATGTTTTATCAAAAAACTTTCTTCTATTTGCTTTTGTTAGACACTCTTTTTATTGCTTATTGTGTGCGCGAGACTTCGCCTTTAATTATTTTGTTGCTTAGGATTTTTAAGTACTTTAGACTTTAGTTTGGGTTTTGCGCAATTTTGGGCGCGTATTATTGTGCACTTGCAGGTTTATAGACCTCATTAGTTCAATTTATTGAGCTAATACGAAGAAATCAGAAGTTACAGTAGTATTTCCAGTCGATCGACTGGTCTGTATGGTCGATCAACTGGTCTGCGGTTCCCAGGAGCCACTGTTCCTGTTCACCTTGGTCAATCGACTAAGCTATGTGGTCGATCGATCGCACTACACTGCTGTACCTGTTCACGACCTCTCCCCTGCTGTGTTTGGTCGATTTGCGGAACTGAGGGAGTTTTCTACTCCGCTTTATATTCCGTCATATTATTTTGATTTCTATTTTTCTCATTTATGCACAAAATATCGCTTCTTTATTGATTTCTCGATTTTATGCGTGGTATTTGTTTGTCTTTTCAGGTACTTATTAGTAGCACTGCTAGCTACTGAAACCTCCTAGCTCACGCTGGTTTGGGGAGGTTTCCTTTGCTGCGCTTAAAATCTTGTGAGTTCCCGATTTCCGCTTCTTGTCAATTTTATTTATTTCATTTTACGCAAATTCCCGTTTCTCTGTTCTTTCATTACATGATTTTGCACAATGGGGACACTGTGTGATTTGGTTTGGGGAAGGGTTTTGCGTCGCATATCATTTGCTTGCATTCACGTTTACATTTTGTTTTGCATTGTTTATTTCATTTCATTTATATACATAAAATCCAAAAAAAAAATTGATAAATTTCAAAAATTTCAAAAAATTGCACGTTTATTTTAGCATATAGGTCGAGTCGGAACGGTAGTATTTCAATGATGATATTGCACTTGCATCTGTTTTTGCCTAAGCCTTGCTAATTGACATGTTATTAGTAGAATCATTTGCATAATCTACGAGTTTTCGTTAAATTATTTGCTGAGCTTGAGACTTGACTTAGATTTTTGGCAAACTACATCATATTTCTGAGGTTTAGAGCCTATAACTGGTGTCATCTATGACCAGTTCATCTAGGATTGTGAGTAGTTACTCCTTATGAGACACGCTACATAAATGTGCATAAATATGAACTTAATCTGCTTAATACCTGTATGCATTCGGTTTGTGGTTAGTTGACACATGTGGTAGAGGGTTCCCTTTATTCATTTTACCCATAAGCTCCACACTGCCAAAAATAGCCTTTTTGTCCCGTTACTACATCCTACATTTAGCCTGCCCTTGTCAAGCTAGTAGTCTATGTTTTTGGGATTGTTACTTCGTTTTTGGTAGCATATGCTCTTATTGAGATTTAGTTGGATAAAAAGAATGAAGGAGGGAAAAGGAAAGTTGAAGAAAAAAAAAAAAAAAAAAGGTAGAAAAAATTATTCGAAAAAGAAAAAAAAAAGAAAAAAAAAAGAGTTATGTACTGTTCAAAGCAGTCGATCGACTGCCAATTCTGGTCGATCGACTGAGGTCCGAAAGAAAAAAAAAAGAAAATCAATTCTCATGATTCAGTCTTTATTATTTGGCGATTTTTGCTCCCATGTCTTATTTATATCTTATGGGGAGTTGGTTGATTACTGTTATACCGGAGATTGTGAGTTTTGTGCTTGCTTTAGCACCATTTCGATTGATTATGAGCAAGAAGTTGGATGTTGTCATATGGTTTCGTTTGGGTACTAGCTTGATCACCTGTACCTCCACTTTTCCATAAATGTTTTGCCTCTTCTTACCCATACCTCACATTTCCATATATTTTTACCTCGGCATGTGTCATGGTCATTTGTTGGTTGGAATGCATATGTACGATCATAGAGATTGCTTTCATATTAGATTGCAGGCATGTTCTTATAGGTCGTAGTTAGGTGAGAGTCTTTACAATATGAATTCTTTCTATCCTCTTATATATTCACTTGTGCTTATGTGTGATATGAGCGACCCGTGAGAGTCCAATTTGATAAGTCTCTATGGTTGACAGTTCAGCAGTTTTTAACGACTTCATAATTCGTTTGCATGATTCGCATTACAAATTGATTGTTAGTTATTGCATTAAAATGGTTTAGGCTTCACAGTTTGCAATTCGCTCTGAGATTGAACTCGTTCCATTAGGTCATTAGATCGAGTCTAGTTCTTGCTTGGGGACAAGCAAGGGTTTGGTTTAGGGAAGTTTGATGCGTGTCATTTATATGATGTTTTACACCCTATTTCACACGCATTTCAGAGCTCATTCATGTAGTTTATGCTACATTTCTCCCTATTTCCGTCTACTTCCGTATTTTTGTACATTATTGCAGAAATGTGAAGAATCCAGCGGAAATTGAGCTAAACCCGTCCCCGAGTATCTTGCAATGCATTTGACGTGAAGTATTCACTTAAGGAACGAGCTTGGTGCGCATTTCAAGGCCCAAAAGACAAATCCACGAGAAGTTAAAAGCGGATTACCAGCTAAAGCAGTCGATCGACTGGCCCCCTTAGTCGATCGACCAACCCACGACATCCAGAGACTACTGTTCACAGCAGCTCAGTCGATCGACCGGTCACTGTGGTCGATCGACCAGACCGTACTTCAGACGAGAATTAAAAGATCGAGGAATTTGAAGCCCATGATACATTAGGTTTTAGAATAAGAGCTACGTTGTATTCTATATAACGTAAGCTAGGTTATTCAGTTTTGGTATCTAGTTTTTTAGCATACAGTTCCTAACACAATTAAACTTTCATTAGTTAGATTATTTTCCGTCAATAAAGTTACTCTTTTGCAATCGGTTTTTGGATTCTTTTCTCTGCAATTTCGGTATTTCCTCTGTTCTTATTTCAGTTCCATTGCCTTTTTATTGTTTATAGATATAGAATTGCTAGTTAGTATCCAAAGCCAATTATCGTTTATCGCTATTTGTTATTTGATTACTTCAAGCATGAATTCAATAGTTTATTTCGTTATGATTATTGTTGTTCTTATCAGTATCATGAGTAGCTAAATTAATTATGCTAGGATGTAGGGGAATTATAGCGTAGGCGGCATTAGAATTAGAGAGCCCTAATCGCGTGTTGGTCGATCGACCACCCTACCTGGTCGATCGACTGACCACGTGAGGTTTGACCTTCGTTTTAATTGTTTTAATTCTGTATTTGACGAATCGAGTGCACACGACTAGTTGAATGTTTAGGATTTGACTGACCCATTAGATCGAGAGATAGGGACAGTTGTTAGATCACCAATTAAAATGACTAAACTATGCTGAGATCGAAAGATAGGTACAGTTTAGATTATCAGTCACTTTTCAGGACGAGAGTCAGTATTAGTGATATTAGGGACTTATAGCAAGATCGAAAGATGCTATCTGTTAAGAGTGGACCGAGAGGACCTCTTGTTTTCCCGCCTCATGTGTTTGATTTAGACCGACTTAGTTTGCTGCCGCCGAAACTATAGTGAACCAACCATCCTAGTACCCTTCTTTATATTTTATTTAATATTTTTCTTTAGTTTAATTTTCATTGCTATTAGCTGTAGACCAAATCAAATCAACCCCCACATTCGTTACCTCAGACTGAATCAGACAACTATTAATTACATCTGCCTCCTTGTGGTTCGACCCTGTTACCACTAGCCTAGGTTAGTTTTAATAGGAAATTATAAATCTTATTTTTGGTACTCACAACGACGGGTATCACCATGCAACCATCATCTTTGTTCTACCACATTTTGTCATCAAAGGGAATGGGCACAAAAATTGTTCAAAAATTTGAGTTCAAGAAATGAAATGAAAAGTTGAAAAAGTTTGCAAAATGCATCAAATGAAAAGAGGAGTAACAAAATGAAAACTCTTATGCTTCAAATATAAGCACCCTCACTACAAATGGGGTGACTTTGAAAATGTTCAAAAGAAAATGCAAAAAGTTAAAATTTGTCAAGTATTGAAATGCCAAACATCAAAGAAATGGCAAAAAGAAAGTGTTCTCAAATGTCAAATGCCACAAGAAATTGGGGGGAAAAACAACAACAAAAGCAAACTCCCAAATGAAACTCAAATTCTATTGATCCATTTTCCATCGTATCCACTTTTGTGCATGGTAGAGAGGGGAGGACCCTTCTTCTTGTCTAGGCAAGAAGGGGAATTCCGCGATCCTCCAGTGTTTCTAACACCATAGGGAGTCTATTCTTGACGAAAACATTTAACGATTGAGGACAAAGGTACCCTAGCTTGACACAACTTTGAGGTGATTTATTGGTATCCTTCTAGGCTTAGTAGTTTGAAGAAACCATATCTATAATGGAATGTGTACCCTTAGATTGCTTCCCCTTTAGATAATTTCCGCCACTTAGATGAGGAAAGTGGCTATTTATTTTTGTAGATGCATCCATTACTTGTTTTGTGTGCTTTAATGCTTGGATGTGTCGCCATTTTGGCAAGACCCACCTTGCCTTGCAAGAAGGCATCCTACCTCATGGTTGTCTTATTGTGAGTTGAAGGGGCGGAGTGAGACCCGCTAATTGTCTCATATCGGCTATATTAGTAGGTTAGTTTAAATAAGGGTCCTACTTTTGTCACCTCTTTACTCGGGACGAGCAAAGGTTCGGTTTGGGGATATTTGATGTGACCAATATTTGAGCATATTTAGTCCCCGAATTAGCCTCGTTCCTATGCTTTTTAGTTCATAATTGGGTCATTTACTATCTTTCGTCTTTTGTTTTGCATATTCTTTGAGGTTTTGTTTCCTTGGTAGGAGAGGAGTGCAAACCTTGTATTTTCATGGCAAAATGGAGCTAAATTGATCGAATCTAGTGAACAAGCATCAAAGTGAAGACAAGACTAGAAGGCCTATGTAAATAATGAAGTAAATGGGCAATGATGAGAAGATCCTTGCATCCTCAACAAAATCCTTGAGGATTGTTGGAAAAAGAAAAGAAGAAGAAGCCTTGCTGAGCTACTATCCGGGCGTCTTGGCCACGGGACGAGCGTTCTGGCGGGCTACAATCCGAGCGTCCCATAGCCAGTCCGCTCGTCCTAGCCCTCTACAATCCGAGCATCTCATGCCTCAGGCCGCTCGGATTTCTTCCCAGTGCAAGCCGTCTCCTCCTCAGTCCACTCGGGATGCGCATATTCCTGGAAGACTAGCAAAGCGGAGATGAGCATCTCCTTCGAGAGGAGCACTTCCTCAACTTTTCTTAAGGGTCTTAATCATCATTTAAGCCCTTAGTAACCCTAATTTATGTACCTAATCCTTAGTATAAATACCCCCTTGTAATAATTAGATTATCATGTTCTTCTTATGCAATCTGAATATCATTTTAATCTTGTAATCAACTTTTAATTAAGCATTAATAAACATCTCATTTCCTTAATTTCTCTATTGTTCATCATTTATTTTGGGTAATTGAAGATTATTTGGGTATTATTGGGAGATTGACAACCTTCCATCAATCATCAAGTAGTATATTTATACGTATTTATATTATTATCTTATTTTAGGAAATGGGTTTTGTGAGACGATATTATGAGATGGGCCTAGCTTGTGTGACGGTTTTCTTATGCGGATTTGCTGTGAGGTAGGTTTATCCTACTCAGTTTCATTGTTACATTTATTTATAAAATGAGTCCTTTATCATTTATTTGCAATGAGTGAGTCGTATTTCATGTTGTTGGTCATGACGACCCGACGACTCAGGATTTGAGGAAATGGTATGCATGGTATGCTTGACATGTCATGGTGTATATGGTCTGTCATGCATTTCATATTGTGACGTTGTGATTGTATATGTTGGAGGATTCGTGTTGTTGTTGTTTTGGTGACGTAAGACGGTTGGGAGACCGTCTTGCACTTAAGTTGCCTCTTGGAGGTTCCCACTCCAAGGGGGATGTGCACATTAATGGCGTGAGTTACAGAGGGACTCATGTGGTTGACACACGACATCTGGCAAGGGATCCGGTTGGCTTCCGGACCCGGTACGTCTGGCCGTGTTCCGGTACCTGTTTCTAGTTATCGGTATGTCTGGGTGTGTCCCGGTACCAGTGTGGTTGTCAGTATGTCTGGGCGTGTTCCCGTACCATGGTGGTGGTTGTTGATGGTGGTTCATTCATATCATGGTCATGTTGTATGCTCACATACTCGAGTCGTGTCACACTTTATCTATTTAATGAAACTGACGTTTGTGTGTCTGTGTAATTGTCATCTATCTCTTTTGGGGTGGCCTGTGTCGATCCATATGATATCCTTTGGTCATATGGGGAGTAGGTTAAGTTCAGGTTGTTTGGATAGCACGCGGGAGATGGGACGAGCTTGATGAGTCACGAGACGAGTCTAGTTGGCTACAAGAGTATAGATGTCATGAGTTGTACTTTTATTCATTTGTTTACATTTCATGTAATTCATTAAACATTACATTAATAAAATGTTATTTTATTGAAGGTTTGAAACCCTACCTCGGGAAACTGAGATGGTAACGCTCCAATTATCTTGTCCGGATAGTTGGGGTCTTACAATTGCTAAGAGAAGGAAACAACTACAAACAAGAAAACTACACAAAAACGGTAAGAATGACCTTGAGGAACAAGTTCCTCAAGGTTAAAGCACAACTAAAACTAGACACAAGAAAAATTCAAATACACAACACCGTCCCTGGCAACTGCGCCATTTTGATGTGTTGTCAAACCACCAAACATATTTATATCTTAACTAACTTAGCATAGTAAGCAAGTAGAGGTCGAACCCAAAGGACGGAGGTATTCAAATCATTAAGTCGAGTTGTAGTTGTGTTAAGGATGTCACAATTAAAGGGTGTTTATAATCAAAACTAATGCAAAGCAAGTAGATATGGATGAAATCAATAGGATAAAGACACTAGAGTGTCATCGGTTCATAGGGGTGATCGAATAGTAAATCTAAAGAGTATGAGTTTGGTTTGGTCAAGGTCATTATATAGTAGAGCTGGAACATTCGATCCCGCGGCTCATAGGTCGGGTCGGGTTAGCTTTCGGCGTACACCCGGTCTTTTCACTAGCATAGTGCATGGTCTAACAATCCTTAAGTTGGCTTATATCTTACAAGGGTTGTTGAATGGGTCAAGAATCATGTAATTAAGGTTGTCAATCATGTATTTCATCAAACATAACATGTGCACTAAAGCTAGAACTTATAACAACAATTTAACCAACCAAATTAACTCATGAAGTATGGATCTACCCTTTAATCATTCCCTCTAATCCCCCAGTAACCCTAGCTAGAGGATTACTCACTCATTATCATGTTGATAATACAAATAATGGTGTCAATCATCAAAGCAATAAAAAACATGACAAACAAAATAAGTAATTAACAACGATTAACAAGAACAAAAGTGGAGATTAAGAAATTATACCAAAATTTAAGGAGATGAACAATAATGATGAATAAAATAGAAGAAAACTCATTGACTGATGAAGAATTGTCACCTTCTCCAATTAGAACCAAAGAATTCTTCTAGAACAAGTCTAGATCTAAGAATTATTGTGGAAAGATTAAGCTAAATTGAAAGATTAAGATGCTAATTAAAGTAGTTGTTCCTAATTATCCCTCTAAAAGTGTCTATAAACGCTAATGAAATTAGGGGTGGGAAAAATCCGGTCAAGATCGGAAAAATTGACCGGTCCGGTCTCCGGTCCACCAATTTCTAGGATTCAGTTTCCAGTCCGGTCCATGTTGGGAAATGTGTCCTCAACAATAGTGCGATCACATGATTTAAATATCATAATTAAATCTCAAATTAAGAATACGTGAGGGATGATTCTTTATACAGTCGACTGACCGTCATTAATCGGTAATGATTGGCTAACGAGAGTTTGACATTACTGTCGTGTGACGGTGATGGTCAGTTGATCCCTTTAGGTCACACCTATAGGATGAGGCCCAAATAGATATTTAATTAATTGTATGCGATACAGATTAATTAATTCCTTAATTATGGGAGTGCAATTTTGTGTCTTATTTTAATGTGATTAAATAAGATTAAATTTATTAATTAAGTGTTATATTACTAAATTAGTTGAGGTATTAATATAAGTTTTGAGGTAGAGGTAATTAGTTATTTAAAGTTACAAGAAGTTGTAATTTTAACTAACTAGTAATTATGGGACCCATTATATGTTGATATAATGGTAGTATACTACTCAAAAAGTGGAGTGTATATTATATTATTAATTGTAATATTTAAGTGTTAAATGATTACATTAATAATTAAATATGTAAGATTGTTAAACATAAGACTTATAAGCATTTGTGGGACAAATGACAAAAGGCAAAAATGGTCCATAAAAGGACCAATATTTCGGCCAAAATAAGATGAGCAAAGATGCTCTTTTGTCTTATGTTGATGTTGGTTATTGTGTGAAAGAGACATTACATACTAGCCTTTACATACTACATCTTACACAATCTACCTATAATGAACAAAACAAGTAAAAACAAATGAAAAAAAATTCCTCTTTTTGCCTAAAGCCAACCGGTTTTGGCTCATCAAAAGGGCAAGATTGTTGTTCATTTTTTATGCTTGTTTTTCTCTCTACCTTCCTCACATGCAAAGCAACAAAAACTCTCTAAAAATACTAATACACTCATCATCTATTACTAGAGATAGTAATACAAGATTATTAGTATTATTAAGGTAATATTTCTACTAAATATCTAGTTAATATTAGTAGGAATTTTTGGGATTAATCTTGGGTGCAATTTATTGGAGTGGCTTCTAAACTTGGAGTCTTAGGAGGATCATCCATCATTATAAGCTCAAGAACAAGTGAAGGAAGGTGACCTTACTTGTGCCCTTAATTTCGAACCAACCAACAATATAAGGAACATTGTTTTTCTTATAAATCTTTCATTTAGTTATGCATGCACTAGATCTAAAGAACAAATAATTAACAAGTTAATTAGTTCACTATTAGAGGAGTTTAATAATAGGTATATGAACCTAACAAGTGGTATCAGAGCATAAGGATGTTGCATGCATAATCGGTTATTGTTTTTCCGAGTTAAAAGGTTAACATATAAAACTTAAAAATTTGTGATTTATTAGCATAAGCCACAAAATCACCATGCATGCTATATATTCTGGTCCTAAAATGTTTTTAGGTCATTTTTATGATTCATGGACATTTATTGCTCATTTTAAGGGTTTTTGGTCATTTTATTACATTTTTATGACTAAAATGGGAATTAAAATTCTAAAAATAGTTAAATTTCGTTTCTGAACTTAGAAAATTTATATGACCTCACATGCATATTTTAAAAGTTGTGTGTAAAAGGACGAGTTAATTTGATTAATATTGCATGATTTATGATTTTTATGAGATAAAGATGGATTAAAAGAGGTAAAATGGTTAAAATTAGTTAAATTTCGAATTAATCCATGATCTTTTAATATGATGTCACATGCAAGATTTACAGAGAGTATGTAAATTTCTAGATTTAAATACCTTTTTTTAGCATGATTTATGGATTTTTGAGTAAAAATGGCATAAATAGTGACTATTTTAGCAAAAATTAGCTAAAACGTATTGCATGGCTTGAGAAAATTATTTTAAGTTGCATTAATATCCCACTAATCAGATCTAAAGTTGTAAAAATTATTGGTTTAAGTTTCATATAATTTATACATTTTATGAGATAAAACCGATAAAAATGCAACTATATTTTCTCAAAATTAATTCGAAAATTTTAACCATTATTTTTGACATTGTGAGTAACATGGATTTATTCCAGAATGTTCAAAAATTTAAAATTCTAATTTTGAAACTTTTATGATTTAATTTAGATTTATTTCATAAATATTGTGTTTTTAAGGTCAAAAATGAGCATAAAATTAAATCAAGTTGAATTATTGTCAAAAATTAAGTGATGACTGATTTTTGAGTCCTAAAATGTGTTAGGATAATTAACTTGAGCTTAGATGTGATTTAAGTGTTAATTAGTGATTTTAAAAGGTTATTATCACGCATTTCCATGAAACCGGGTTATATGTACGACATAAGTTAAATAGGGCGATTTGGCACATGATTTGCATGATAGGTACATATTATAATGCTGCATATTTCAATTGTTGAATGTCTTTTATTTATATAATTTTGAATTATGTAATTTTATCTTAATATGGCCTTAGTTTTAATTAATATTACCCGTAATGAAAGGGAATATTGATTCGGTTGTAATTTAATGTGATCTCGTATCACTTTTATTTTATTTTTATTAGTTTTTTTTTTCCATTTTACAAATGTATAATAGGAATAGCTTTGTATTTTTATTATTATTTGTAATTATGGAGCATCTTCAAGACGGTGCCATTCGGAAAGGTGATCCGACGAAGACGGTGTCTTGGGAGGCGTGCCATTTGAAGATTCAAGGGACCAATGGAGTTGGTTTCCGAATATGTAATAGATTATTTGATTTTCTATTTTAGGAAGGTCATACTAGGAATTTTATTTATTGCTTTGCATTTCTTTTAATATGTTGCATGCATTGCCAAATCGCCATAACAACACATGCATATCATATTGAGTCATCGACCGTGTCAATTATAATTATCGTAGTTCACCGCTTTGGTTCACTTAAAATGTGATAGATAATAAATTGACATGACCTCTCACATATATTAAAAATTGAGAAATAGCCTTACCAAATAGTAGAAACCCACGAAGTACCAATTTCATAAGGGAGTTGAGCCGGCTTTACCGTAATACAAACCTTGTTACGTTGGCGAAGTGGGGTAGTAAAAAGTTATTACATCGAAATTTGGATTGAGCTCAACGGAAGTATTGTTGACCGTAGTCTCATGTGTTCCGGGCTAAAGATGAGAATTAGAGTAATTTTTATCGACCGAGAGTTCTAAAAGTAGAATCGATTAAAAGGTTAATCCACCGAGTTATATTAATAAGGGATGACTCGGCTTACCGTACCCGTATTAATATGAATTTGGATCTCCGAATCATTTATGTAGTTGGGTGGAGGTCACTATATAAATGCAATACTTATAGTTAAATTTACGAGTATTATTAAAACGATAGATGATAATTAATTCTTTCATTTCCTATTTTGTAGTCAAAATTTGTTTTAATCAACCGCAATGGCAACTCCAAACGCGTCCGCATCCACTAGTTCCACCACGCTTACCAATGTGTCATGGCTCCGATCCTTCATGGATCGATGTAAGTTAGAAAAGAATGGGTCCAATTTCGCCGATTGGGACGCGCAACTTCGCTTGGCCGCGCAAGGTGACGACAAGCTTCGTTACCTTACCGAGGCATCTCCCACCGAAATTACTACTAGGTCGACCCCCGCCGCTAGGCAAACCTATGAGGTTTACCAAAGAGAGTCGGCCGCGATCAAAAATGTGTTGATCTTTGCTATGGAGGCCGAACTCCAACGAAGTGCTATAAAGATTAGCACCGCTCATGAGATCTACATGAAGCTTGTGAACATGTTTTCACGAGCTCCTAAGGTCATTCAATATGAGGCGGCTTCTGCATTTTTTGATCTTAACATCAAAGAGGGCCAAAAGGTGAGCCCTCATGTGCTCAAGTTGATGGAGCATGTTGAGACCTTGAAAATGCATAAGGTGGAAATTCCTAATGAACTTGTAATTGATCGAATTCTCCATTCCCTCAGTAAATCAAAGCATATGTTCAATTCCGGGTGAATTTTAATATGCAAGATAAGAAGGTTTCCCTTGATGAGTTGCACAAAATGCTTGTGCAAGCCGAAAGGGACATGGGGCTAAGTGTTAGCACCACCAAAGATGTGCTCAATGTCAATCAGAAGAGCAAAGGAACCTTCAAGAAGAGCGGGAAAAAGGGAAAGAAGCGAACTCCCAACAGGAACATAGCTAAGACTTATGAAGCAAGCTCCTCCAAGCCCAACTACAGTGCCCCCTCCGGGTACAAGTGCCACTATTGTTGTGGTGTTGGGCATTGGAAGAGAAACTGTTCCAAGTATCTTGGCGACATCAAAGCTGGAAAGGTTATTCCAGTAGGTATATAACTATCCCTATCTTTTATGTTTCAATCTCAATTAGTATGTGATACAAGTTGTGATGATTACCCTCTTTATTGTAAATAGGGGCTCCTACCAAGGACAAAGGCAAGGAAAAGCAAACCTAGAGGATCACGAGGGAAGCTAGCGTAGCCGACCATGGTGATGGATCATTGGAAGCTTGGCTTTTATTTGCATTGTCTTTAATTTTATGATGTTTCATGTTTTAGAACTATTTTGATTTCCTTGTGTGACTCGGAAATTGGTTTGTATCCTTTAAACACGGGTTGTATTTTGGATATTGGTGATTTGGTTTTCAACCCAAATCACTTGTTTTATTATGTTATTTGTTCTAAAACCATCATCATTAATTACTTGCGTAGAGAAACATTAGATAAACAACTTAAATTGATTGATTAGACGATTATGATGATGGGATCATTATATGTCCATAAGCTATGAATTTGATTCTCCTTATGCCTTTGTTACTTAAAGTAACAACTTACTTATATAAGATCAATTCTAAAGTTGTAATGAGTTTTTGAACTCATCAAGTAGGGAATTCACGATACCAAATGGACATATTATTCGAATTGGATGGTCAACCATGAGATACCTAGAATAGAGAGTCTATTAAACAGATGACATGGATAAGACTCGTATATTATCAAGCTGCCATGTTAGGATGGCCTTTTGAAAGCTAAACTCCGTTAAATATATATGTTTGTGACTCACAAAGCTATCTCTCATGAATATTTATATATTTCTGAGAGATAGAGTGGAAGTAGATTGAATCGTCACAAACATCTTTTATAGTTGAAATGTTACTTTGTGAAAGTAATTGAATTATAGAGTGGGAGTTGGTATTGAACTATTATCTATGAAGATAGTATGAGAGCATAGTTCAGTGGGAGTTTATCGCACATGTCTTATTGTTAAAATATTAATTTGTGAAAGTGATAGTATCATGACCTTGTTACATATGAGCCGAAGCATAACAATCCTAAAATTGTTGCTCATGAGTAGATTTACTTTAAGGCGCGGGTCTCCTCAAAAGTAAAAAGAGCTCAAGAGTACTCAAATGCATAAGATTTACATGAAGATGTTGATCAAGATAAATTGTGTTAGGAATTGCCGCATTTCATTTTAATGATTAAATGGCAAATAGAATTCGCTTTTCTAAAATGGGAATTTAGAGAAGGAAGTGTTTGAAACACAAAACCTTAGATGAAGATCTAAGAATCCTAACATATTATGCGTAGCTATCTTAAGTGATCACAAGATGGTCTTAAGCTAGCATTAAAGGATTATACTTTTCGTTCATGTGATTATAGTGAATTGTTTCATTCACATGATTGAAGAATCATGATATACATGAAGTTAAGTGGGAGCTAAAATTATTTTTTCCATGTCATATACATTGATTACATATTACTTATTGAGTATTATGTACCAATGCTCTCTTCTGGCAAGAGTAATTGGAAGACTTGGAAAGGGGTGCAAAGTATTCTAGATTTTGAATCTATGTGAGAGAATATTGGCATAAAGTTGAGAGTCTTATGAGGATAAGTTCTTTCGTATTTGTTTTACATCAACAAAGTTGAATGGCTTATTCATGATGATGAAAGTGGAATTACTATGATGGTATCATAGTCGTTCACTGAACCCATTAAGTTGTTGATTAGATAAAATCGATTACTAATGTTTCCGCCATTAGAACGATTATGTATGCCAACAGACGCACCTGCTGTGATGTACCATTTGCTAGGTACATTATGAGTCAATAATAAGTTAATTCATAAGATGGGCTTGTGAAAGCCTTAAAGTACAATTGATGACTTGTACACATGTTTGGATGATAAACTAAGTTAAGGTGTTGAAGGGTTACACAAACTTTAGTTTCCAAACCAAAAGGGATTTGTTGAAATCCTAGGATGAATTGTTGACAAAGGAGTAAGAGACTAAGAAAGGTGTTTTAGTTTCGCGCATTGCAAATATCTACAAAAGGAATCTAAGTTGTGATAAAATAGTCAACGTAGGGATTAAGGGTGAATCCCTCTATAAGTGACTTTATCACATGTTATGCGATAACAGTGGGAGCGTCTTTCAAGTTAAAGAGCCCAAGTCTAGCATAAGTACAGACAAATACTTAGAAATGAATTCATGTCATTAGAAGATGACATTGAATGGAAGGAAATAGCAATTAATTAAGTTGGAATATATGGATATCGGGTATATCCACTTGCCAAGCTCGTATTGCATTTTAACTAGTGTTTTAATACACTAGAGATTATAGAATATGAAGTAGTATTAGTGTATTGACTATTCATATGTGATAATCACATTTATCATTTGAGTTTTATTAAACTCTCCCGCTACCTTGTTGTATCCAAATGGGTTGTAGAGACAAATTGAACCCCATTAAAGTGAACTGAATTGACATGGTATTCGCCCCTAGTTACTTATATGAGGTGACGTCTCCAAGTGACTAGAGTGTGATGCGATTGATGGAAAGTTCAAGTGCCATAGAGTCATATGGGATGACTAGTTGATCACATAAGCAGACTGTATGGGACAATCTGTCGGGCAGTGACCGCTTATAGAGTTCTGGTAATTCATAAAGCCTGGTTGTGGCAAGAGCTACTATAGTATTCTTATGAGTCAATTCTTTTGACTAGAGACTATTCGCCCAAGTTGGCACAACTTCTGATTAGCTTTGATTTATACTCTACGATTTCGTAAATGAGGTCAAACTGGGTATATTTTGGGTTATGATGGATTGTGGCTGAACGAAGGGAATAGGGCGATAGGAATTGTCCACCCCTTGTCAGGGTTGTTTGAAATCTCAAGGCCACTCGAGGAGTAGTTAACTGGAAATGCGTGGCCACGCTCGGAAGGTATCTCTGATAGATAATTCCGGTCAGACAGTTAATCTCCAGATCGAGAAAACCACTCAATATATGATCAAATGTAAGTACGACCTGCAAGACACCTTGCATTGAGTGGGAAATTGTAATAGGACAAGAGAATTGGTGACGCACACTTGTCGAGGACAAGTGGGAGATTGTTGGGAAATGTGTCCTCAACAATAGTGCGATCACATGATTTAAATATCATAATTAAATCTCAAATTAAGAATACGTGAGGGATGATTCTTTATACAGTCGACTGACCGTCATTAATCGGTAATGATTGGCTAACTAGAGTTTGACATTACTGTCGTGTGACGGTGATGATCAGTTGATCCCTTTAGGTCACACCTATAGGATGAGGCCCAAATAGATATTTAATTAATTGTATGCGATACAGATTAATTAATTCCTTAATTATGGGAGTGCAATTTTGCGTCTTATTTTAATGTGATTAAATAAGATTAAATTTAGTAATTAAGTGTTATATTACTAAATTAGTTGAGGTATTAATATAAGTTTTGAGGTAGAGGTAATTAGTTATTTAAAGTTACAAGAAGTTGTAATTTTAACTAACTAGTGATTATGGGACCCATTATATGTTGATATAATGGTAGTATACTACTCAAAAAGTGGAGTGTATATTATATTATTAATTGTAATATTTAAGTGTTAAATGATTACATTAATAATTAAATATGTAAGATTGTTAAACATAAGACTTATAACCATTTGTGGGACAAATGACAAAAGGCAAAAATGGTCCATAAAAGGACCAATATTTCGGCCAAAATAAGATGAGCAAAGATGCTCTTTTGTCTTATGTTGATGTTGGTTATTGTGTGAAAGAGACATTACATACTAGCCTTTACATACTACATCTTACACAATCTACCTATAATGAACAAAACAAGTAAAAACAAATGAAAAAAGATTCCTCTTTTTGCCTAAAGCCAGCCGGTTTTGGCTCATCAAAAGGGCAAGATTGTTGTTCATTTTTTATGCTTGCTTTTACTTGTTTTTCTCTCTACCTTCCTCACATGCAAAGCAACAAAAACTCTCTAAAAATACTAATACACTCATCATCTATTACTAGAGATAGTAATACAAGATTATTAGTATTATTAAGGTAATATTTCTACTAAATATCTAGTTAATATTAGTAGGAATTTTTGGGATTAATCTTGGGTGCAATTTATTGGAGTGGCTTCTAAACTTGGAGTCTTAGGAGGATCATCCATCATTATAAGCTCAAGAACAAGTGAAGGAAGGTGACCTTACTTGTGCCCTTAATTTCGAACCAACCAACAATGTAAGGAACATTGTTTTTCTTATAAATCTTTCATTTAGTTATGCATGCACTAGATCTAAAGAACAAATAATTAACAAGTTAATTAGTTCACTATTAGAGGATTCTAATAATAGGTATATGAACCTAACAGTCCAGACCCGTTTTGGACCGGAAAGAACGAATTTAATGTTTTTTTTCCTTGAAAATATATTATAATACGGTCCAATGGACCAGAATTTGAAAAAGTAGGCATACTATGTCAAATTCTGGTCCGACCGGTCCATCCGGTCTGGTCTTGGACCGGAATTGTTTCTGTCCGATCTCGGTCCGAAATTTTTGTAATCCTGTCTAGTACTGGTCCATAATTTTTACCCATTCTGGTTCCATTCCAAACCGGTTCTGGTCCGGTTTTGGACCGGTGCGGCGGTGCCCACTCCTAAATGGAATGAGGGGTATTTTATACTAATCACAAGATTACATGGCTAATCAAGTAAATATACTTATTTCCGAAGGCGAGGAAAGCAGTGGTTTGCTTCAGAACCCGCCCGGGCTCTGGTGGTGCTCGCCCGGGTTGCTGGTCAACCCGCCAGGGTTGTGGCTCTGCCCGCCCGGGCTCCTCTGCTCTTTTCTTCCTTCTTCAATTGTTCCCCCATAATCCGTGAGAATGGCCCTAGGTCCCTGGGGGCTGACTCCATTTGCCTTACAATCTTGCTTTGTTGAACAACGGCCTTATAGTTTCTGTCACCTCTTCATGCTTGGTCATTAGTTTCCTCAATTTAACTCCTAAATGCTCCATAATTCCACGATTTCCGCCTAATTTGCTTCCTTTCCTACAAATGGGCTAAAATCTTATAGAAAATCAAATAGGAAGCTAAAGATGCAGAAATGAGCCCAAAATGCATGAAAAAGCATGTGAAACGGGGTTCAATATGGGGTTAAAAGTGCGCTTTTCATGACCGCATCACTAATCCCTCTAGGTAGTTCACAACTCCTATGAAGTTCAACGCCTACGTTCGTAACATGCTTAGGTAGTTGTGAAACAGATGACAATTTCATAAGTCGATTTTAAAAGTTGCTCAAAAATAATTTTTAACACCTAAGTTACAATGTGAGTCACATTACAGTCGTTTTGACAATAATTAGGGTAAACTCAAACACTAAAATCGGCCTCAAATTCGAAAACCGTTTTCGAATCAGAATATTTTGGCATCCGTTAAAATATATTCTTATGTCTTAGTTGTTTAGTCAAAAACCTAATTTTTATCCGAAAAGTATATCATCTTCCTTAAGTCACGTAAACAACGCTGTAATAAACCATGTGTTTATTGAATTTATATAAAGGCATTGTTCCTTTCCGGCTAAAAAGAGCTGAACTGAACTTAGCAAAACGTAATGAAGCTAAACTGAATTGAATGGAGATGAACTAAACTGAAGTAAGACTCAATTTGTTTCCTAAAAAAAGAGTAATTTGTGAAGAGATGAGCTGAACTGAACTAAATAAAGCTGAACTGAAATAAACTGAACTGAATAAAGCTGAGCTGAAAAGAAATGATCTGAAAATAAGCCAGAAAGAACATGGCCTTTTCGTTTGACTCATTTCAGTCTATTTTAATTGAGTAAAACCAATTTTTACTATTAATTGGGTTTGTAATACTTTGAATTTATTTAATTAGCTTATAAAGCCGTTTTAACAATTGATTTTCTTTTAAATACTTTGGATTTTTTTTATTTAGCTATTAAATTGATTTTATTTAAACTTTGCATAAATCCCATCTTGGTTTTAATTTCGGTTATTTATTTGGGTAATCAATCACTTTATTTTAAATCGTTTTAAATTGGTGGTTTAAATAGCTAGCGATGGGCACGAATTTATGGCCCAATCCCTTAGCGAAGCCCAATCACGGGATCGCTCTATGATCCAGCAGGCCCAACCCTGGAATCTGAATGCCTATACTCAGGTGAATGCCTACTACGCCCCAAGGGGTCACAACGGTCGGCCCAGCACTTCCTGGCCGACTAGTCGGCGCCGAGCGCCCAGGATGAAGGTCTTGGAGAGGAAAAGTTACAAACGCGGCGACGCACCTCAGCGCCATTGACGTCAACTGAGGAGAGGCTTGTGTGGGAACTGCCACGTAAGCACCTCGAGATTCGCGCCATTTGCCCTATAAATAGGGATTGTTGTTCATCAAACTAATACAATCTCAGGTTTTAAACCTAATATCCCACTCTCTAAACGCTTTCTCTTACTACTAAAGCCGGCCAAAGATATCTCCTCAAGAGGAACCAAGCCGACCCAAAGTAATCTAAAGAGAATCTCACTTAGGCATTAAAGGGGCTTTCCTCGGAACCCCCCGAGGCTATGTTTGTTCTTGCTTTCAGGTACAAGCCAAATGGAGGGAGCGACTCCACGGACCTCAAGTCTACGGAGAGGAAAAGACCGAGTGAAGCTCTACGCTGCTTAGAACTCATAATTTGTAATTCAGTCCTGTGTGTATTTGTATTTTACTCGAAGTCAAAATTCCGAAAACCCAAAAATAAACTCAAAAAATCACAATGTTTAATCCTATCGACAAACCAGTCTCCACGAATAAACCGATCCTCGGCATAACGTCCAAGATCTACTCTAAAGCGATTATCGAGGCAACATGATAAGAAAAACTTCACCTTTAACAGATGAGATTTTGAGAAACAAAAATAAAAGTAAGAAAAACTTAAATCAAGTTGAAGGGAACAACGAGAGCAGGATGTGAGCGCAAGAATCGTCGCATTCCGATGGCAACGAAGAAAAAACTAATGTGAGATCTAAAAGATAGGTAAAAACAAGGTTTTTATAAAAATAGGAGAAAGATAAAATTTTGTTACATGAAAAGATAGAGGAATAGGGGATGATGAGAGGAGAATAAGGGTGAAAAGATTAAGTGATTTAGTTGAGAAATGAGAGAGTTATGGTGAGTTTTAGAGTTTCAAGTTGAAGGTTTAATGGAGGGTTTTATTAAGAGAGGAAGTTGCTGAATTTTTTTATTGAAAATGATGAAATGAAGGTTCTCTTTAAAGTTTAAGTAGGTCTCATTTTAGACGTTATATTCCATCTGAAAGTTTCACACAGATTTATGTGACCATTTTTATGGTCAGATGTTAGGGAAAAACTTTATCCAACTTGACTAGACATGACCCAAAACTCAAACAAGTCGGGTTTCACTGAGATTTCGTGCGGAATCCAATTCTTAACTCTATTTGGACAAATTAGGATACTAAAAATATATTTACCCATAAAGTAAAGACAATTATCAAGAAATTATTGGTTTAAAATAATTTACTCAATAAAATGAATGTGAATATAATAAAATTTATGATTTTAATAAATTACCCACTAAGCTAAAATCACGGGTGACACAACATTGCTATTTACGGTTTCTCTGAAATTTTTCCATAATCAAAGTTTTCATCTTTTATTTCTTAGTTTAATTTTAAAGCTTTAATCTTTTTATTCGATTATGATTTTAATTATCTGGCCATCAAGGTTAGATGATTTATTTTCTTTATTTGTTCAATTTCAATTCATCTTTTATGTTTTTTTAATCTTTTTCATAACTTTTATTTTTTATTCTAAATTAGATTAATTGATCTTAGGTCTATAATAATTTAATATTAGATGGTTTAATTTCAATTTTCTTTTAGCTTTTAAAAGTTCTTTCCTTTTTTATTATTTTTAATTTTGATTGAACATCATTAGTGTGGACACGACTACGTTGGTTGGTTCTCACAACTTTCAGTGCTATTTGTAATCGACATTAGGACAACTTCTCACCCAATATCTTTGAAAACGCTGCGAGAAATGAAGCACGCAATTGAACTACTCCCTCTGACTTTTTGTTTACTTCCCATTCAATAAAAAAACTCCTCACATATATTAGAGAGATGGGAGAAAATTTATGTCCAGAGGGAGTATTAAACAGACGATCACAACTCATTCTATCAGCATATATATAGGGACAGTGTAAGGAGTAGGTGGACCGCAAAAGTTTTTCAAATGGAATTCTCCCATTCAAAGCGAAAGAGTCCCTAATCTTTGGCTAAACACTAGGACCGCATTGAACCGTCCGAACAATGAGGACAAACGATCGAACGCCTAAACTAGACGCTCTCCCGTATGAGGCAAGTTGATGGGGACCTGCTCAGCTGACCTGACCAGCATGCCAAGCACGGGTCGCACAAGTCCAAGTAACATGTCACCTCATAAAAAAAGGTAGAATTGGATTTCTATAAATATCACTCTTCACACCATTCCATGGTAAGCGACTTCTCACCAACAACTTACTTTCTCTAGAAATAAGACTATTGAAGCAACTAAGAGAGCCTCTGGATCCCAGCCTCAAGCGAAGTCCCTTCTAAACATCCAGTACCGTACTGACTTAGGCATCGGAGAAGGACCTCTTGGGGTACCTGTGGATATGGGCCACAGGCCGGTCTGTGGATTTGGGCCACCTACCGATCTGCGGTCACGGGCCACCTGCACGCCAAGCCAATCTGTGGACATGCAGCGGTCTTTGAAAGCCACGCTCGGCGGCGTAAAAATGCTTTCGACCGGATCGTTTTAGATCGGTCGGTTTCGTCTCGGTAAAGGTCTCGAAACGATGCAGAGATGTTCGGAGTCGCCACCGTAAAAGGAAAGAAGTAAAAATAAAAGAAAGTATTGAAGGAACGGCAAACTCAAACACGGATGAGTCTAACCCAGACACCCACAAGAGGCGCGAGCCTCCCTGCATAGCATGGAGCTTTTGTCTCGGGCCAAAACTCGGTTTTGGCTCGTCTAACCTATATTTGAATCGTGTTATGCATTGTTCATGCTCATAAACTCATAAAAACAGTAAAGACATGAAATAAATGAGATATTTACACCCTCAAACTTACGTGTATTGATGTTTGCGACGTAGATGACTTTAGAGACGGTTTTCTCGTAGCGACTACTCACGATCAAAGAAGTTTAAAAGAGTGCCTTAAAAAAGGATTTTGTTTTGAAAAGGAGTTGAAAATATGTTAATTAAAACATGTTGATTGATGAATTAAGTTGGTCAAATGGGTCGGTCGAATGCATGGCGACGGTACCAAACAAAATGTGTAAGGCTTGTGTTTACGATCGGTAGGTCGTAAACACGTGTCGATTTTGTGACTTAGGAAGTCGGGCCTAGAAGTTTAAGAGAGATGTGAGGGGGGCGGATGCTCGCGTGTGTATTATGGGGTGTGATGGTGGGTATTTATAGAAAAATGTGGGGAGGTAGGTCGGTTGTGTTTGCTTAGAGGCTAAGCAGACACCCTAAAGAGGCGCGAGCTACCTTGAGATACAAGTGGGTGTATTGTCCCTTTCAATTTGGACGTGGTCTTTGCCCCATCCATTGTTTGGTTTGTGGTATTGAAATGAGATGTCGTGTAATAATATGGGCATCTAATAAGATGATTTTGGTGTTACTTGAGGTAGATGTTTTGTGTGCTTGACTCGGGTTTGACCCGTGTGAGTCGGGATTTGAATTTGAAGTCGGTTTTTGGCCCGGTGTCGGTTTTGACTCTAATTAGGGTCATTTTAATGGAAATGACATGATAAAGGCATTCATCGCATTATTTTTGACATTCGATATTTGGTTTGACTCGGTTTGACTCAGGTTGACTCGAGTTGCGGGTTTCTGAGTCGGTTTTGAGTCCGAAGACGGTTTTGACTCTAATTAGGGTCATTTTAATGGAAATGATATGATAAAGGCATTCATGGCATTATTTTTGACATTCGGGATTTGGGTTGACTCGGGTTGACTCAGGTTGGCTCGAGTTGCGGGTTTCCGAGTCGGTTTTGGGTCCGAAGACGGTTTTGACTCTAATTAGGGTCATTTTAATGCAAATGAAGTAGAAAACTTTTGAAATCATTTTTCATATTCGAGTAGTGCATTAAACCGTCTCATGTATAGCTAATCCACGCACGCATATAAAAAACATGTTACAGTCCGATCATCATCGGGTGGTTTTTGGAAGGTGCAGATACTGGGTATCTACAGTACCTTTAACACCCCCTTCTTACCTGGCTTAGGAAATGTTACAGTCTCCGTTTCCCGAGGCTATGAAATCGGAATTACAATTAACAAACTCCTTAAGTAAGTAACAAGTTTAATGATTACATAAACGTAAACAAATGATAAATGTCAACTATACAAAGTACAAGTCGACTACCAACTATGTCATTTATGCCACGCTACTCGACTCCGTGTCCAAGGCGCGGCCCAAATCTCGATAAAGTCAACAAGCAAAACCTATACTCAACCTGCTCCCCATATGATCGGAAATATGGATCGACACAGGCCACCCAGGAAATAGGTGACAATTACACAGACACACAACACGTCAGTTTCAATAAATAATAAAGTGAGACACGACACAAAGTGTGTGAGTATGCAACATGACTATGATATGAATGAGACGCTATCAAACAACAACCACGCCGATATCAGGACACGCCCAGACGTACCCACTACCACCGGTGCCAGGAACACGCCCACGACACCACGCCACACAAACAGGTACCGGTAGACTCCAGACGTACCGGGCCCAGAAGCCAACCAAGTCCCCTGCCAGACGTCGTGTCCCAACTACACGAGTCACTCCCGACTAAAGTCATTAATGTGCACATCCCTCTTGGACTGGGAAGCTCCAAGAGGCGATCCGAGTGTGAGACGGTCTCCCAACCGCCTCACGTCTCCTCAACAACAAGTAACCAACATAAACCGTCATGTCCTCCAACATGCATAGCAAACACAATAAATGCAAGATACTATGCAATATGCCAATTACCGACTCTTCAAGTCATCTTAGCCATTACCATGTCATACTGTGTTTCCCGTCATATGAATTCATGACAATATGTTCTAATGCATTACCCACTAAAACACGACTCACATGACCATTCAAATATATTAAAACTGAGTAGGATTAACCTACCTTTTTGCATACTCCGTAAGCAATCCGAATAATAATAATCCTCCACAAAACCGTCACCTAAATAAAAATAATTAATATATTTAATTACTAACTAATATAATTATATAATTTAATATAATTATATTCAAATCCCGACTCGCTCTCGCCCACACTCCCTTCTTCACCACGCCAACCACCGCCGACTCTTGATGCCACCGTGGACCACCACCACCTGCCATAGTGGACCACGGCCAGCAACGCCCACAACTCGCAACAACCACGGTAAAAACACGATAACCCACACATACACACACCCATACTAAACACTCCCACAACCACCACTAGACCGCACCACCACTGCCCCCACCTGGCCACAGTGGTCACGGCCGTCGCCCAGCACCTACACGCCACCACACAACCACCACCAACCATGACAATCACCACAAACAGCAGCCACAACAACTCGACACAACAACACCAACACGACCGTACACCCTCCTTTATCAACCCATTTGCACCACCTACCGCCACCTATACCACCACCATTGACCACCACCACCACCACCACAATTCCCACTCAACCCACGACATAACTACCCAAAACCCAGCCCTGGTCAGTCATGATTTGGGGGTCAAAACCCTATCCAAAAACCGAATCACACAATAACCCAAACAACCTAGAGCTACTAGGACAAACCCGTTTTTGGACGGTCAACGGTGGTCCCATGGTGGTCAACGACGGTCCTAGGGCGGGTCAAGGTCGAGGCGGGTCAAAGGTATAATTTAAATACTATATAAAATAGTGTAAGACGGTCTTAAATTACGATCTCGAGGCGGAGGGACAAAAGACGGTCTTCTGTTTTCTCCCTTCTCCCTTCTTTCTTTCTCTCTTCTTTTTCTCTTCTAAAATGTTGGGTGAGGATTGTGTTGTGATTGTGAATGGATAAGGTGGGTGGATAAGGTGAGTGAAGTATAACGGTAGTTAGTATCATATGTGGGAGCATTATTATTATAATAGTAATAATAATAATAATAATAATAATAATAATAATAATAATAATAATAATAATAATAATAATAATAATAATAATAATAATAATAATAATAGTAGTAATAATAATAATAATAATAATAATAATAATAATAAAAATAATAATAGTAATAGTAATAGTAATAGTAATAATAATAGTAATAGTAATAGTAATAGTAATAGTAATAATAATAACAACAACAACAACAACAACAACAACAACAACAACAACAACAACAACAACAACAACAACAACAACAACAACAACAACAACAACAACAACAACAACAACAACAACGACAACAACAACAACAACAACACATATATTAGGTAATTTCCTAGTACCTTCCTAATAATTTATCTTCTTTTAGTATAAATACAAGGCTTACCCTATTCATAATTCACTTTAGCTTCTACAATATCACACACAAAATAAGAGGGAGATAGAGAATTTAAAGGGAGCAAAACAAAGGAGATTTATCGTCTTTTATTTGCCTCAAGGTAAGTTTTATAAAGCCGTCTCATAAATATTTATCTTTTAGTTATTTTATAATGAACCGTAGACTATACCGTAAGACCTTGACCTCGACCCATGACCACGTTACTGACCTAGGCTAGTCTGACCACCGTTGACTGCCTGACCGTGGTGGGTTGACCATGGTGTTGTTAGGATTTGGTTGTTGGTGGTGTTGATTGAACCATGGGTAAGGGGGATAAGGCGGGTGTTGGTGGTTTGTACATGGTTTAACCGTGTATAAGGAGGGTTTGGTGTAACATCCCCATATTCAGAGGAGCCTTAACCAGGCCTTCCTTAGCATATAAGGGCGCTACCATCTCGGTTGCCCGAGGACAGTAATAATCAAACGTCAATAAAAGAACGATAATATTGTATTACAAGTGATTTAAACCAACAAGTTATATAAAAGATACAACTCAGAGACTACTCGCTATGACTATCGAATCTCGTGAAGACTCATCCCCGCCTGGACTCCAGCTATCAACAACATCAACACCTGCTAAGACCGACTGCTCACCATAAGGGATCACGGCAGACACATAACAAACAAACAACCATACAAGGTCAGTACTGAGATACGACGCGACAATAACAACTACAATTATCAACACAATACGATGCTGGCAGTCTCACACACACAATCACGATAATCCAACCAACCTCTGTCACTGACTGTCCACTGGACCAGTCCTGCCAGTGGGGGACCCTAGCCGTTCCCACCAAATCCCCGCTCCTCATACCGAGCGATAACCCTGTCCATTAATGTGCACATCCCTTATGTGGCGGGTTCCACAGAAGGCGAAACTAGGGCGTGAAGCCACTCCCGGAAGTGACCCCACTCAGCCGAGGCCACGCCTCGCGAACCATAGACAACAACCACAATCACCATCACAATCGTCACCATACAATTACGACACCAAGCAAACACAAAACAATCACAACAACTGACACGCTAGACCATCTACAGAAACTGAGTAGGCGAACCTACCTTTAAGCAACTGCAACCAATCCATGCCGACAAACAATGTGTCCAGCGACCAAGCAAAGCCTATAGCCACAATACAATTCTATATTACAAACAAGCAAACCCTAACTATGAAGAACAAGGACACGGATGATGATTATGACATACCTATTAGGGAGGAAACTCAGCAAGAGACCGCTACCCGACTCAAGAGGCGTTCTCCTAAAGCACAAGGATCATCAAAAGGCTCCCATGGAGGTTTTGAGGTGAAGGGAAGGGAAAGAGGCGACTGAAGGATAGGAGGAAAGTGGCGGAAGTGATATGCGGATTTAACAAAACGCGATATAAAACCCTCGCTGAAAACCCGGTACTCGATCGAGTCCCCAACATACTCGATCGAGTGGCCCCCTACTCGATCGAGTAACCTAGCTACTCGATCGAGTAGCCTCTACTCTATCGAGTACCACTCTTAACACGTAACCTAAGATGATATTGGCACTCACTTCCAAGGCTATTCCCGCTCCCAAGGTCAGTCAACGCTGGTCAAAGGGCCTCTAAAAGGGCGGGTATTACATTTGGTGTCTTATATAATTATATAATTAGTATTTGGGTGTGTATTTAAGTCAGGTTTAAATTATATTAAATTACGTATTGTGGTAATTAGTTTAATTATTTAATAATTAGAATAATTAGTAATTCACTTAATATTATGATGAGTACAATTAATGTATAATTAGTTTATAATTATTTTTAAATATTTAATGTAATTGATGTGTAGTAATTAGTATTATTATAATTGTCAGGTGACGGATTTACTAAAGAATACATTTAGTAGATTGCTTTTATTGATTTGCTTGCCAGGTAAGTTATCTACTCAACTGGAATATAATTTGTGTTACTTGTCATATGGATGTTATTTGGAGGATGGACATTAATTGTTGGATGTTTAGCGATGTGAATTGTGTTTATTAATCCATTTATTGAATATTCATGCTGCATATATTTATATTAATTGGTTAATGTGTGAATACCCCGGTCCAGGGATTGGCTGGATGAATTGGTGTCTCGGAGTTATAATTGGGTGTCTCGGAGTTATGATTGGGTGTCTCGGAGATGTGGATTGATTATTAAAGCATTTTCATATCTTGGTTGCTATTGTTATTTATATTGTATTCTTGTTGTTTAGATATTTCTACTCAACCGTTTGGTTGCCAGTGTATTCGTTAAACACTTGTGATGAACCAATTAATGGGGAGCAGATTGACTGACATGTACTAAAGGATAGCTGATTGGGAGCTTAGGACGTAAGATGGATGTCGATGGACCATATAGAAGTCTAGCTCACTTAGATAGATTATTAGATACTTCACTTATTTTATTTCCGCTGCGATACTGTAATTAATAATTTCTATTCGTTTATTTAGTTTAACAAATTGTAATAAGACCGCCAAACGTTTACTTATTTAAAGTATTGTGGTTTGTTTTAGTTTGTTATTCACTACCTCGGACAATCCGAGATGATAACAGCTTCAGTTACTAGGAATGCCTAGTTAAGGCTCTTGGATAAATGGGGGTGTTACGCCAGCCTAGGTTTCGCGCCTTCTGGACAAATCTCGTATATTATGTGGTAGTATAAAGGCTATAGGGCTACCCCGGTGTTTTGGGAACACTTGTGCATCTCAAACCATGTGTTCCAGCCAAAAGCAACGTACAATTGCTTTTGGGATTAGACAAACGAATGTCTGTGAACTTTTTAATTTTATTAAGCAAATTATAATAAGGGGCAGCCGGAATGGCGAATTAAAAAAGTCATTCTCTGAGCACACCGAAAAATCCTAGCGAGTTCTATACGTTTCAAAATAGCAAATACAATTCAACGGAAGTTCATAATACTTTTTACAGCCGATAAACAAAGACAACTTCAAAAAACGGACCGAACTAAACATTATCTGTGCTAATTGTGCGGCGCTGCAAACCATTTATATAAATATATTCGGTACTTAATCAAACATTCAAGCCCTATAATTAGGCACGGCTACGTAATATTTCCTGCTAGCGAAATTTAATGTTCATGAAAACATCAGATATAATACAAGTGCACAACTTAAACACTCATTCCGCCACAAACACAATCATGACTTTGCATCTAACTAGCATAGTTCGCCCTAACCAGATACTGCAACTTTACACAAGGAAACCAAACTAAGCATATTATATAAATTAGTACAAAAAGTCACCATACCACAAACAAGGGGAGAAGGAACAAGATTAGACATCATAGGCATACTTACCCAAGACTTAGGTTATCCAACAGCCAATATCTTTGAAAAATTACACAGGAAGAATCAACACATGCACTATGATAATAATACACAATAAAGAAGTATGGCACGTGTACTTGTTAAATAGTTTTTTAAGATATGTTACCTTATACAACAAACATGTAAAGTAGTCATTGAAGAAATACAAGTAAAGTTTCTATTCTTCTCAGATATCTTAATCACAAAGAAACACCCAAAAAAAAGATAATTACATCAGTCTGTCAATCATCCAGTTTTATTCCACCACTTTACCTCAGGTATGCCGTTTCCTCTTTGCTGTTTAGCTAACATACATTTCAGGTTCATCACGAATTGCAAATAAAATTTTAAAGGGGTTTTCTATATGGTGACACCCTAAACTTTTCCAGATCCCATATGGTAACCCTGTAAATCAGAAAAGAAAATTGGTAACCCTGAAGTCTATTATTTACATTTAACGTGACCCTAAACTATAATTTCGTCAAGTTGGGACGTTAAGTGTCCTATGTGGCATATGACATGGATGTGGCTAGGACTTAGCTCTTATTTCCTTGACTTGTTTTTACCTTAAATTTCCCTCCAATTTCCTCAGTTATTCCCCCCAAATCCCTCTTAATTTATAACCCTTATTCCCACATTTTTCTAATTGTTCATCCTTTTCTTCTTCTTCTTCTTCTTCCTTTTTCTTCCTTTTATTAATTGTTCTCTATTCCCAGATTTTAACTAACCACCTAGATGTATGTCGTCTTAAAATTGGAAAACCGGGTCAATAGTAGGGATGAAGTTTGTTAACCAACCTTACAATCGATGTGGAAGGAATGCGGCCATCAAAATCTCTAAATCCACGAACAACCCAAGAAATGCATATTTTAAATGTCAAGATTACAATATATTTTTTAGTTGGGTAATTTACAATCATGTGATTTTTAGTAAATGGGTAGATTTGAAGAAATATTATGAGAACGAAGATGTAACTATATAAGTGTTGTTGAAATGAGGAATGAAGATATTCAAAAGTTGAAAAAATGATTTAGTTGAATTAGCAAATGTTTGTTTTAATTATAACTAGTATAGATCCCGTGCGAGTGCGCGGTTTTTTTAAATATGAATATTAAAGAAAAGGATAATACGAAGTAGTAACAATTATAAAACCTAGTATTTAACTCAATTTGATATTTAATTGTAAAATTTATTATTATTAATGTTTTGTAATAATAGGTGGAAAAGGGAAAGTTTAGTGTAATCCAGTTGTAGATATAAGATAATGAAAGCCCAATCACAGATATGATATAATAAAAGCCCAATTAAAAATATGATATAAAGAAAGCCCAATTATAGCCACATACATTTAGGCGGGAAGATTTGGAAATTTCTTATTCTTTTAGTATAAGGGGGATGCTACCCACCTATTGTAGATGGGTTTGAATTAACAAATGTATTGTAGGATGTTAAGGTAAAAAAAAAAGTCAAGGAAATAAGAGCCAAGTCATAGCCACATAAGCCATCACATATGCCACATAGGACACGTAACGTCCCAATTTGACGGAATTATAGTTTAGGGTCATGTTAATTGCAATTATTGGATTTCAGGGTTACCAATTTTCCTTTCTGATTTGCAGGGTTACCATGTGGGATCTGAAAAAGTTTAGGGTCACCATATAGAAAACCCCAATTTTAAAATAAACAAGTGTATAAGCTACTTGATGTGGCTCATATTTGCGCACATTTAGTCCCCTAACTAGCCTCGTTTCCATGTTTTCTAGTACTTATTAGGGTTGTTTCTATCTTATGTTCCCTACTTTGCACATTCTATGAGGTTTTAGTGCCCTTTGTAAAGGAGGATGCTAAGCCTTGCGCATATGGAAGCAAAAGCGGAGCTAAATTGATCACATTTAACGACCAAGCAACAAAGAGGACGCTAATACAAAAGGCCTAAGCAAAAAAAAAACTAGTAAAGTGGGCAATGACGAAGACCCCCACGACTCCTCAGTGATCCCCACGGATCCTGGGGAAGTCAAGAAGAGGAGAAGACATGTTGTGCAACAATCCGGGCATCCCGACCTCAAGTTAGGCGACCCGAGGCAAAATCCGGGCGTCTCAACCCTGAGACGGGCGAATCAACAAGCAGCACGAGCGTCTAATATGGGCAAGTCGTGGGTCTCCTCATGGGACTTGCAAAGCGTTAATCTTCTTCTTAGGGACTTAATCGTCATTTAAGCCCTTAGTTACTCCCAATACTTGTACTTAGTATAAATACTCCATTGTATTAGGAGATGATTATCAAGTCATTAGAGTAGATTAGAAATCAATTAGCTTAATTACATATTAATCCTTCCTTATTTGTTATTGAAGAACTCTTAGATCTAGTTGAGGAATTGGAAAATTATTTGGGGTTTATTGAAGAATTGACAACTCTTCACTCATCAATCTAGTTTTCTTCTATCATTCTTTCTTTCCATTTGTTCATCACAAGTTTGGTACAATTTCTTTACTCCTTGCTTAATTATTATTTGTTTTCCTAATCACTCATCATTTTTGTACTTGTTAGTCTGATTGACACCCCTATTAGCATGCTTACCATAACCATGAGTGAGTAGTTGTCTAGCTAGGGTTAATGGGGTATTAGGGGAACTAAAACATGGGGGTAGATCCATACCTTTTTTTTGGTAGAATGTAAGAATTCTATTAATAATAATGAGCTATTACAAACTAGTTTATCAACCAAACAACAATTTATAGTGTGCATAGCGCATCTCTACACAACATATTCAGAGAAACATTTACTCAACTACTAATGGGATTCCAATTCAACTTCTTCCTAGCCTTGTTCATACTACCTTAGATCCATACTTAATCAAATATGTTTTCATAAGATTGCTTGCTTGTTGTAGTGTCAACTTATGCACATGTTATGCTTGATAAATTGCTTGATTAACAAACCTTGCATGTGTACATCTCTTATCAATTCAACAAGACTTGTAAGATATAAACTCGAGTCTTGTTAGACCATGCATAAAAGTGACTAGGAAGAAGCTAAGTCGACTTGTAGGTGTTGTACAGTCTTGACCGTCGGCTCCGGGACCCAAATCTTCCTAGGAATCGTAAGATATAAACTAACTCGATTCCACTACAACAATAATTTTCTTGCAACTATGTAAACATGTTTGTATGATCACCACCATGAATCTCTTATGAAACCATGACACCCTAGTGCTTTCATTAATTGTTTACATCCCTATTTACCTTTCCGCTTGCTTAGTAGTTTAGACACTCTTCTCAACCCGAATTAAATTGTGACACCCTAAGACATAGCTACTTGCAATTGATAACTTAATTCAATACCCGTCCTTTGAGATCCGACCTTTACTTACCACTCTACTAAGAGTAGTTTGTTTAGTTTATAAATATTGTTTTGGTTGGTTAGGTTAGACGACAAAGTTTTGAACCGCACCAAAAATGGCGCCGTTGCCGGAGACAGTGTTCAATTGAATTGTTATCATTAATTGTTTTTAGTTGTGTCTTTCTTTACCTTGAGAAAGAGCATTTCCTCAAGGTATTTCTCACCTTTTTGTCTTAGTTTACTTTGCAAGATGGATCTTATAGATTGTTGTGTAAAGGATCATGCAAGTTCTACTCTCATTAAAGACCCTTTGGAAGCTTGGAGGCCTTGGAAGGAAGTGAGGCCAACGGTAAACATTGGGCATTGGAAGTAGACCTCCTTGAAGCCGCTCTAGCCAACAAAGAGCTCACCTATGAGCAATCTATGCGTATAAATAACATTCTCAAGAAAGCATCACAACCCACCAAGGAAGAACAAGCAACTAAGGTAGAACATGTAATGAGGGTGGAATGTGTAATGGAGATGGAAGATGTTCCTAATAAACCATCAAAGGTAGAAAGTGAGGTACAAATCCCAACTCTAAAACCCCTTCCTCCTAATTTGAAGTATGCTTACCTTGAGGAGTCTAAAACCAAACCCCTGATTGTCAATGAAAAACTTGATGATAGTCAATTGGAAAGTTTGCTTGATGTATTAAAAGAACATTAAAAGGCTATAGGATATAGTCTAGATGACCTTAAGGGAATAAGCCCCGCCTTTTGCATGCATAGGATTCATCTAGAGGAAGACCATAGACCTACCATACAAGGACAAAGGTGACTAAACCCCCACATGCAAGAAATTGTAAAAATGGAGGTTATGAAATTGCTTGATGCTGGAATCATTTACCCTATATCGGATTCCTTGTGGGTTAGCCCCGTTCAAGTGGTATCCAAGAAAGGAGGTACCACGGTGGTGAAAAATAACAAGAACGAACTAATACCCAAAAGGAAGATCACCGGTTGGCGAACATGTATTGATTATCGTAAGTTGAATTCCGCAACAAGAAAGGACCATTTCCCCCTTCCATTCATTGATCAAATACTTGAGAGACTTGCCTCTAACAAATTCTTTTGTTACCTTGACGGGTACTCGGGATTCTTCCAAATCCCGATACACCTGGATGACCAACATAAAACCACCTTCACTTGCCCATATGGAACATTTGCATATAGGAGAATGCCCTTTGGGCTATGCAATGTTCCCGCCACCTTTCAACGTTGCATGATGAGTGTCTTTTCAGATTACTTAGAAACCATAATGGAAGTTTTTATGGATGATGTTAGCGTTTATGGAAAAGACTTTGATTCTTGTTTGCATAATCTATCTCTTGTCTTGCAAAAGTGTGAAAATGTTTGTCTTGTGCTAAATTGGGAAAAGAGTCATTTCATGGCCAATGAAGGCATTGTCTTACGTCATTTGATTACGGAAAAGGGTATCGAGGTTGACAAACCCAAAGTTGAAGTGATAGAGAAACTCCCACCACACGTGAATGTAACAGGGGTGCGGAGTTTTCTCGGTCATTCGGGGTTTTACCGACGATTCATAAAAGATTTTTCCAAAATTTCAAAACCCATCACTCAACTTTTGCTCAAGGATGCCCCGTTCCAATTTACTAATGAGTGTGTTGAAGCTTTTGAAAGGATCAAAGAGGCTCTAATTTCAACACCAATCATTCAACCCCCGAATTGGGAGTTACCTTTTGAGAGAATGTGTGATGCAAGCAACTATACCTTTGGTGCGGTTCTTGGCTAACGAGTTGGGAAAGCCTTATATGCCATCTATTATATAAACAAGACCCTTGATGCATCACAGGTCCACTATGATACCACGGAAAAGGAACTTATTGCTATAGTGTATGCTTTGGACAAATTCCGCTCCTACCTACTTGGATCAAAGTTTATTGTATTTTCGGACCACCATGCTCTTAGACATCTTTTGGTGAAGAAAGATTCAAAGCCACGCTTGTTGAGGTGGATATTGTTACTCCAAGAGTTTGACTTAGAGATAAGGGACAAGAAAGGAGCCGAAAATGTAGTAGCTGATCACTTGTCAAGAATTCGATTTGATAACAAAGATGAAGATACACCCATCAATGATTCATTTCCTGATGATGTTCTAATGGCCATCCACACACAACTTGAGAGACGTACCACACCATGATTTGCCGATTTTGCAAACTACATTATGGGAGGAGTTCTTCCTCCAAAATTTAACTACAACCAACGAAAGAGGTTCTTATTTGAAGTGAAGAGATACTTTTGGGATGATCCCAACCTCTACAAAGTATGTAGTGATGGCCTTTATCGTAAGTGTGTCCCACAATGGGAAGTACAAGGGGTTTTGGAAGGTTGTCACTCATCCCCCTATGGAGGACATCATGGAGCAAGAAGAACAATTGCCAAAGTCTTACAATCGGGCTTCTATTGGCATACCATGTTGGAAGATGCTAGAGAATTCATCCTCCATTGTGAACCTTTCCAAAGAACCGGCAACATATCTTGGAGAAATGAGATTCCACAACGAGGCATTTTGGAAGTTGAAATCTTTGATGTTTGGGGAATTGATTAGCAAGGTCCCTTTATATCATCTCAAGGCAACAAATACATTCTAGTTGTCGTTGATTATGTGTCCAAGTGGGATGAAGCAATTTCTACCCCAACCGATGATACAAAGATGGTGACCAAGCTCTTAAAGAAAGTAATCTTCCCCTGATTTTGAGTTCCTAGAGAGACTATTAGTGATGGTGGATCACATTTCCATGAGAAGAAACTTTCATCTCTTTTGACAAAGTATGGTATTCAACATAGGACCAGCTTGGGATATCATCCTCAAACAAGCGGTCAAGTCGAAGTCTCAAATAGAGAGATCAAACAAATTCTTGAGAAGGTTGTCAATAAGACTCGTAAGGATTAGAGCATGAAGCTTGATGACTCCCTTTAGGCTTATAGGACGGCTTATAAGACACCCATAAAAACTTCACCTTACAAATTGGTCTACAGAAAGGCTTGTCACTTGCCACTTGAATTGGAGTACAAGGCTTTTTGGGCAATCAAGACTCTCAATCTTGATCTCAAGCTAAGTGACGAGAAGAGGATCTTGTAAATTGAAGAATTGGAAAAATTCCAACTTCACTCTTATGAAAATGCAAGGATCTACAAGGAACGGACCAAATTGCTTCATGATAAGAGAATCAAACAAAAGGCCTTGCACAAAGGAGACAAAGTCCTTCTATTCAACTCTCGATATCGACTCTTCCCCGGAAAGTTGAACTCACGATGGACGGGTCCCTTTGTAATCACAAATGTTGGAAATTATGGAGACTTTGAGATAATGTCGGAAGATGGGAATCGGTTCAAAGTCAATGGCCAACGTATCAAGCCTTACTATGAAGGAGCTTTTGTAGGAGAGGATGAGGTTACTCGCCTTAAGCCTCTCCCACGATGACCTAGCATTGAAATGGAGGAGAGTTTGGTGGAGTCCTCCCTAAACCACTACTTGTAAATATACTAACCTACTTACTTGCATTTTAACTTCATTGCATTACATTTTAATTTCTTGCTTTAACTACAATTTTTGACATTAGTGTAAGTGAGGGAGGGTTACTAATCTAGTGTGATGTGTGAAGGATTCAACATTCAAAGTGTGGGGAAGCTTTTGCCTAGGCCAAGGGAGAGCCTATATCACTCACAGGAAAAAGAAGCCATAGAAGAGCAAAAAGGAGGATCCCCACGAGCTGGGCTCGGCTCGTGGGAGCTGGAGCAAGGCTAGAATATTGATTTTTGCACTGGATGAAAATCAGGGCGTCCTAAGCATATGTCGGGCGACTCAGGACTCAGGACGGGTGGACCAGCTCCAAGTCTAACGTCTCCTTATGCATTTCAAGAAAAAAATTTCACTAGACTGAAATCTGTGGGGTTTAACCTGAGGACCGACGTCCCTGTCGGCTTCTAAAAAGACAACTTTTTTGCTGTATTAAAATCTGGGCATCCTAAGCCCAGGTCGGGCGACTCAAACACCAAGTCGGGCGACCCGACTCCAGGACGCACGACTAAACCTGCACTTGCAAATTTTATGAAAAAGAGGAATCGCCCGACCCCTGCTTCAAGTCGTGCGTCTCCCTCCCGTACTACTCTTCTTTTTGACTTCAAACCCCTCTTTCCACCACACATATCAAGCCACATCACCTACCTCTCCAAAAAGTAAACCCAAAACCCCCTCACAAAAATACAAAATAAACCCACTTCATCCTCCAAATAAACAAACCTCTCTAAAACTTTAGCTCACCCAAAGACCTAGGGTTTGAGACATTCAAAGAGATCTAATTTAGAAGGATTGTTTCCACTCAATCAAAATGAAAAGCCCAAGGAAATTCATGATAAGAGAAGAAAGAAGAACAATAGTCATTGGGAGTTCATCAACTTCACATCTCAAAACTTTGAGAAGATAAAATGAAGAGATATAGTATCTTTCAAGACTAGATGAATTTTACAACATTAAGTTCGTCAAAGATGCTCAACGGATTATCTTCCACCGCCTTTTGGGTAAGAACATTCTACCCACTAAGCTTGTTTGTCATGCAACATTGAGAAAGCTAGGAATCTACCACCAAACCGAAGCACTTTTTGAATTATTTGGTCTCTCAAAAATGTTCCATATGCATGAACTCACATATAGACCCTTAGTGCTTGAATTCCTAAGCTTTTTGAAAATCTCCACCCTGAACAAGACAATTTGTATAGAGTTCCGACTCGAAAATGTGACTTGGATGATGACCCTAGTGGAGTTCGCGGATGTACTAGGACTAGATGTGTCACCTACTCAATCTTCAAAGCCCCGAAATTATAGTATAGAACCCCTTTGGCGAGCCTTAACGGGCCGAGATTTAACAAGAATCAAGGATTGCTCGGCTTCATATATTCAAAACCCTATCATTCGATTTACTTATCGATTCATAGCAAGCACCCTACTAGCTCGCCATGACCCCGCCATTGTGAATGAGCTTGACCTCACTTTTATGGAATCTCACTTGAAAATCCAAGGAAAAAGCGGTTATAAGTTCAATGCCCAATTAGTTCTACTTGAAAAATGGGCACGGTTTCGAAATGGGAATGATAGTGGGATGAAGCATATCGTCAATAGAGGCCTAGTGACAAGACTTGCAAAGTTTTTCAACCCGAACTTCAACAACAACAACTCTTATATGCATCTTCCGGGTATTACTAAGATCAATGAAATGCTCCTTTTTCAACATCATCTTTGGATAGCCTATGCGGGCTATGAGCGGAAAATCAAGTGATTGACTAAGGGAAGTAACCCTCTAATCCTTCCAATGGAGGGTTTGACAAGAATTGCACCAAGAAGGAGTTCTCTTTCTTGAGTACCATGCTATCTAGTACCCGGAAGCACAAGTCAAGCAAATCAAGTCCCACCTCCTACCCAAAGACAACAACAACAAGCAAATGAACCTCAAAGGAATGAGCAATAAAGAATCACTATCCCACCCTACCATTTCCCGTACCAACCCTACAATCATCCCAATCCATTCATCCTACCAAGGGATGATTTTGCCACGGGACTTCTCCAAGCTTTACATCGCCAACAATATGACGACAAGGTAGACATCTACTATGCTCTTTACCTAAGCTTCCACCGGATGGCTCGCCAAGGGCAAATTGTTGAAGAGGGGGCACTTCCCTCATGGGCTCAAATTGATATACTCTTTTCCAACTCGGTTCATGCAAATGGTGAAGCACATGGAAATGGCGATAGAGGAGGAGAGGGATCGAGTGGTGGTGACACCATGGAGGTTAATAGTGAGGGGGACGAATTCATGGATTTTTACGAAAGTGATAAGTCAAGAGCGGAATGGAGTAATGAAGATGGAGGAGATGATGACGATAATTGAAGAATTCTTTGGCTAGATGGAGCGAGCAAGAGGCGCCCATCAAAGCTTACGCGAGCTCTTCATTCCTATCTCATCTCATTCAATTTGTTTAACTAACTTATTTTAAATAATCATTGTTGTTTCAATTTCAACCTTTGTTAGTGTCCTTGTAAAATTTAAGGACTATTTCCACCTTAGCAACACCAAGATGATGATATATATTGTTCCCACTTGAAAATCCAAAATGAGAATCTAGAATAGCATTGCATGTATGGTCTTGTGGCCAAACTTCACCCACTAATTTAACCGGTTTGGGGAAGTTTAGTCACAAGCAACCCGAGTTAATTCAAATTAGCTCTCCGAACAATAGAAAGCATGCATCATGTAGTATAGCTTAGTTTTCATCACTTGTATATATCTATCACATGTACATATCTCACATATAGTTTGCATCTAGTATAGATTCATGCATCATTCATTACATTTGCCACAATTCCCTATTGTTTTGTCCATTGGGGACAATGTCCATTCTAAGTGTGGGGATGGGGAATTCTAACACTTCCTAAATCAAAAATTCAAAAAATGTTAAAAATTTTAAAAATTTTAAAAATCCAAAAATGTGTTCTTCCCTTTTGTATTGTAGAAATGTATATATTGTATATATTTGTTTGTTTGTGTTCACTCCTATTACATTGGACCGACTACGCCACATTTGAGGCATGAGGAATATGAAGACCGCATGGTATGATATTTTCTAATCTCCTTTTTCTTCTTATATGTTAATGACAATGTGGCTTCTTTTTGTTTGATGCGGTACAAACCAATGTGATTCTAAGAGTTGCATTTAGATTATATGGCATACTAGTGATAGTAGCATTTGCATTAGGTTGTATATATGCTAGTTGCACCATGGCATGTAGTTGCTTTTTAGGAAAAATTTTGTGAAAATGTCTAGTTGGGAAGCTTGGCAAGTGTATATAGGCCCTTGTAGATAATTTTTCTCCTTGAGACTTTGTTTGCTAGAATACCCTCAAGACACCCTAGAATGTGTCATAATAGTATCTTTTGACCCATGGACTAAGGCCTAATCAAGAGTACCTTATAGTGTGATGACTCCTTGGCTACCGTTTATTCCAAGGTGACCCTTGATGCCATGCAATCGTTCTTTCATTTCTATCATCATGTTTTGCCAATACAAAAGGGAATGGACACAAAAATCTCCAAATTGAGTTCAAGTACCAAAATGAAAGTCAAAAAGTTTGCAAAGATTACATCAATGAAAAGAGGAGAAAAAATAGATTCCTATGCTTCAACAAATGTACCCTTGCTATAAAATGGGGTTACTTGAAAAATGTTCAAAAATACAATATGGAAAAGAATTGCCAAGTATCAAAATTGCCAAACATAAAAAATGGCAAATTAAAGAAATGTTCTCAAAATGACAAATGCCACAAGAAATTAGGGGGAAACAAATCAAAAGCAAACTATCATTGTGAAACTCAAAGCATATTGACCCCTTTTATCCATTGATGATCCTTTCTTTGTTGCATGGTGGAGAGGGGACGACCCTTCTTCTTGTCTAGGCAAGAGGGGGAATTCCGCGATCCTACAGTGTTTTTAACACCATTGGAAACCTACTCTTGACAAAAGCATTTAGCGATTGAGGATAAAAGTACCTTAGTTTGACACAACTTGGAGGTGATTTGTTGGTATCCTTTTAGACTTAGTAGTTTGGAGAAATAATATCTACAATGGAATGTGTACCCTTAGATTGCTTCCCCTTTAGATGATTTCCGCCACTTAGATGAGGATATTGGCTATTCTTTTTGTAGATGCATTCCTTACTTATTTTTGTATGCTTAAATGATAGGATACATCGAAATTATGGCAAGCCCCACCTTGCCTTGCAAGAAGGCATCTTACCTCATGGATGTCTTGTTGTGAGTTGAAGGGGCGGAGTGAGACCCGCTAATTGTCTTACATCGGCTAGTAGTATTAATAAAGGTCATTGTTTTGGCCACCTCTTTACTCGGGACGAGCAAAGGTTCGGTTTGGGGATATTTGATGTGGCTCATATTTGCGTACATTTAGTTCCCTAACTAGCCTCATTTCCATGCTTTCTAGTACTTATTAGGGACGTTTCTATCTTATGTTCCCTACTTTGCACATTCTATGAGGTTTTAGTGCCCTTTCTAGGGGAGGATGCTAAGCCTTGCGCATATGGAAGCAAAAGTGGAGCGAAATTGATCACACTTAACGACCAAGCAACAAAGAGGACGCTAATACTAAAGGCCTAAGCTAACAAAACCAGTAAAGTGGGCAATGACGAAGACCCCCACGGCTGCTCAGGGATCCCCACGGATCCTGGGGCAGTCAATAAGAGGAGAAGCCATGTTGTCCAACAATCCGGGCATCCCGACCTCAAGTCGGGTGACCCAAGGCAAAATCCGGGCGTCTCAAGCCTGAGACGGGCGAATCATCAAGCAGCACGAGCGTCTAATATGGGCAAGTCGTGGGTCTCCTCATGGGACTTGCAAAGCGTTAATCTTCTTCTTAGGGACTTACTCGTCATTTAAGCCCTTAGTTACCCTAATACTTGTACTTAGTATAAATACTCCATTGTATTAGGAGATGATTATCAAGTCATTAGAGTAGATTAGAAATCAATTAGCTTAATTACATATTAATCCTTCCTTAATTATTATTGAAGAACTCTTTGATCTAGTTGAGGAATTAGAAGATTATTTGGGGTTTATTGAAGTATTGACAACTCTTCATTCATCAATCAAGTTTTCTTCTATCATTCTTTCTTTCCATTTGTTCATCACAAGTTTGGTACAATTTCTTTACTCCTTGCTTAATTATTGTTTGTTTTCATAATCACTCATCATGTTTGGACTTGTTAGTATGATTGACACCCCTATTAGCATGCTTACCATAACCATGAGTGAGTAGTTGTCTAGCTAGGGTTAATGGGGGATTAGGGGAAATAAAACATGGGGGTAGATTCATACTTAATCTAATATGTTTTCATAAGATTGCTTGTTTGTTGTAGTGTCAACTTATGCACATGTTATGCTTGATAAATTGCTTGATTAACAAACCTTGCATGTGTACATCTCTTATCTATTCAACAAGACTTGTAAGAAATAAACTAACTCGAGTCATGTTAGACCATGCATAAAAGTGACTAGGGAGAAACTAAGTCGAATTGTAGGTGTTGTACAGTCTTGACCGACTCGGCTCCGGGACCCAAATCTTCCTAGGAATCGTAAAATATAAACTAACTCGATTCCACTACAACAATAATTTTCTTGCAACTATGTAAACATGTTTTTATGATCACCACCATGAATCCTCTATGAAGCCATGACACCCTAGTGCTTTCATTAACTGTTTACATCCCTTTTTACCTTTCCGCTTGCTTAGTAGTTTAGACACTCTTCTCAACCCTAATTAAATTGTGACATCCTAAGACATAGCTACTTGCAATTGATAACTTAATTCAATACCCGTCCTTTCATATTCGACCTTTACTTACCACTCTACTAAGAGTAGTTTGTTTAATTTATAAATATTGTTTTGGTTGCTTAGCTTAGACGACAAAGTTTTGAACCGCACCACTACTCTGAACTCAGACGACGCTGAATGTAATGCGGATTTATGAATGCTAAAAGTGGCAATCATGTCAGATAATTTAAAATGCTTATATTCTGTATGCATAGACCAATTTACAAATGTGTTAAGCACTTATGATTGTTAGCTAATCGGCCCACAAATTCCCTGCATTTTGCAACTCACTGTGAAACCTATGAGGAAACTCATCAGGAAATTAACAGGCCCAGCCAGACCATATACTATTAAAGCAAAGGTCATCAAGAAAACAAATGTGCATTCTGCAGAAGAGGGGCAGCCACTGCTCTATCTTAAGATCACTTTTCAGGATGAAGAGGTAACTTTCAGGCATTTTAGATTATTTACACACATCTATTTAAGTTTGGTTTAACATTCTTATTTTTCGGGCACACGAATACAAAATTAGGCTTAACATCTTTGCAGATTACCATTGTTAATACGCTCATTATGCTTGGTCGACACTCTATTATTTTTATTACTAACATCTAAATTTGTTCATTTATGCATCATATATGACAATCATAATAAGGTAGTTATATAGCTATTAGTCAAATGAATTAGTAATATAAACCAGATCAAACCTCACAATGTTATGGCAAACAATTGTATGCTCTATAACTAATACGGAACCGCATCATCACACCTTGTTTTACGCACATCACGACGTTACGACCATCGTAGTGTGGCTATACTGCATTAGATTTTATCAGTACGAACGTGCACAGAGCATGCTGTAAAAAAAAGAAGTAATGTTTTCGCGTCCTTCATCTGCAACCGTCCATGCAAGTACACTCGAGTTTGTGTTTCTAAATGTGTTAATAGTATGCAACCAGACCAAGACCACAAATATGTTTTAAATCGGGTAATAACATTTGACTCTTAATTCAGGGTACCAAAATGAAGATCGTTTTAGACCATGAAGCGCTAGATGTATTTGACAGTGTGTTCCAAGACGGCATGGAATACGCCATTTCAGTTGCCCACGTGAAAACGCAAACTCATCGGTTATCAACACTTCTTTCTTTCAAAATAGAACTCAACACCAACACCATTATCCAAGAGGCACTTGATGAACCTAACTACTTATCAATGGCATTTATCCCGAGAACACTCTTACTGGATAATCGCTATGGTTAGGAACGTTAGAATGATTTGTGATCTTAAATTTGAACGTAAAAAGGCAATGGAATATCATCTGTAATCATTCGCTTTTAAATTGAATAACTATTTAACTTCATATGTGTTAGGGGTTGTCATATATGTAGACCATTGCCTCCAGCTTCCAAACCAGGTGCTGACAGTAACAACATGGAAAAAATAGTTGTTCAGGAAGGTGAAATAATGCAATCTATGGCATCAACCTTTCAAGTTGTCAGCTTTACAGAACTAAGGGAAGGTTTCCAAAGAGGTACATACACTTTTCAGTTTGTGGTTAAAAAGATAAAACGACGAACATGACATTACATAACCTTTTATGAATATATTGTGTTCACATGCAGGATTTATGCTCTCAACAACACAGTCAACAGCAATCATATTCAACCCGCTAGGGGAAGCAGCTAATGCTCTTCGTGCTTGGTAACAACTTAAAATTTGTGTACTGTTGGTCGTCCTCATGTTTACACCCTCCTAAACTTATGTTATAATAGGGAAACCGAGAATTTTGATCCGCTTCTATCAAAAAAGGACAAAATATCTCAAGTGCGTGATCCGACTACCGAGCGAATCATAACTACAATAGATATACTCCTCGCAAAGAGAGTAAGCACTTGTTCCTTACATGTTGCCTAACTAGAAAACCATCGTACCTTGTCTTCGCATACACCGACCCACGTATACAACTTAGATTAACATAGGAATTTCTAACAAAATCACTATGTGCATTGCTCCATCATTTTTTCCTTCCAAATGTTGATGTTCAGTGCCAATTGTTGATGAATGTTTGCTGGACTCAAATGCAGGTTAGCAACGCATTGGAAGAAGAGCATCACTGGCTATGGGTGAGGCTGGAGAGATTTAGGAGTGAAAATCTGCACTTATACCTCGGATGTAGCAACTGCGGCACCGGATGTGACATTGAAGGCGAAGGTGTTCCATACAGATGTATTGCATGCATGAGAGAAGAAGTTATTTCTACTCCAAGGTAATAATAACTATTACTGTTAGAGGAATTTATACAGACTCTGACTCTAACCCACAAAACGTTCTGTACATGCAGGATGGCGATAATATTTGGTGCATCAGTCGAGACTCGATATTATACTTTCACTGCGTTCACTGAAAACGCAGAAAGGCTCCTGGAGATGAAAGCATCCACCATAAACTCAATGCCTTCACATGTATATGACCTCGCCAATCCTAATCAAAACGTATGCAAATTTGTAGATACCCACTATCTGCGCCTTCCAAAAAACACCCGATGATGATCGGACTACAACGTATTTTGATACGCGTGCGTGGATTGGTTATACATGAGACGGTTTAATTCATTACTCGGATATGAAAACTAATTTCAAAAATGGTTTTCTAACTTCATTTGCATTAAAACAACACTTTTTAGAGTTAAAACCGATTTCGGACCCAAAACCGACTTAGAATCCCGAAACCCGAGTCAACTTGAGTTAACCCGAGTCTCGAACATAAAAAATAATGCCATAAATGGTTGTATCATGCCATTTGCATTAAAATGACACTAATTAGAGTCAAAATCGACACCGGGCTAAAAACCGACTCAAATTTAAATCCCGACTCAACACGAGCCATACCCGTGTCAAGCACAAAATACCCACCCGAAATAACACCTAAATATCACTCCACAGCCATCTTGCACAACATCATAGTGAACACCACAAATCAAACCAACCAAACATTAGATAGAGGAAAGGCCACGTCCAAATTGAAAACGACAAGACGTCCCTTTCCACCGCTGGCGGGCTCGCTCCTCAAGTGGCTATCCTTAGCCAGTAAGCAAACTCAACCGACTTACTACCATCTCCATTTCTCTATAAATACCCCCTCATATGCACCTCTTTAGGGTACGCGAGCGTCCGCCCCTTCACCTCTCCCTTAAACTTCTAGACCTCTCGACTTACTAAGCCAAAAAATCGACACGTGTTTTCGACCTACCGATTGAAAACACAAGCCTTATACATTTTGTTTGGTACCTTCACCGTGCATTCGAACGACCCATTTGACCAACTCAACATTGATCAACATATTTTCAAAACAACATCCTTTTTTAAGGCACTCTTTTAGACTTATTTTGATACCGAGTAGTCGCATAACGAGAAAACCGTCTTAAAAGTCGTATACCTCGCAAACATCATAACATGTAAGTTTGAGGGTGTAAATATTCCACTTATTTCACGTCTTTACTGTTTTTTATGAGTTTATAAGCATGAACAATGCATAACACGATTCAAAACATGGAAAGATCGAGCCAAAACCGGGTTTTAGTCTGAGGCAGAGGCTCCTTATGTCGCCATATGACTCGCGCCCCTATGGGTTCTCAGACCAGAACTCAAACGTGTTTGCGTTCATCTTTCCGCAACATTTTTATTTTTATTTTTTCCTCTTTCCTTTTACGGTTTTTACCACTTTAATTCATTTCTATGACAAATATTTTAACCATTACCAAAATCATTTTTGGTTCCTTATACCACGACGGTTTATTCCGTGACTCGATAATACTATTGATTAATTACAAATTAATGGGTATTTTAACACCCTTTTATTTTACTTGGCATTTATCCTTACTTATTCACATTTGCAAGCATTTTAGTCATATTCATAATCATCTTTGGTTCTTTATACCATGTTGGTTTAATCCGAGTACGATGATAAACATTGACTAATTACGAATAAATGAACTTAATATATTTGGTTCATATTAAACATTTCTCTTTGTTTCATTTTATTTTCATCCTTGTCTTGACCAAAATGAATATGACCCTTGGTTAAAATAATATCATGTCTTAATTTGAGTACGGTGATAAAACAGTTAAGCACACATATTCTACACTTTTTATTTACAAACTATTCATGTTAAGCTTGCAAATCTAAACCCGATACGGAATACTACCGGCATAATGGTAAATATCCCGCATCGCGCAAATCACATTAAAATATCCACACCAAAGCGGTCTTAACGACCTTTTCAACAAAAGTGCTTTTAACAACCTTTTCAACAAAAGCGGGTTTTAACAACATTTTCAACGACCAGGAGACGCCCCTTGGGTCCCCCTACGGCTCGCACCCCAAGAAGCCGTTTGTTTTCCATTTTCTAAAACCAGAGGAAACCCCTTTGCATCGCCCTATGGCTCGCGCCCCAATGGGATTGCCTGGCACTATTCTCTTTTATTTTGGCACTTGTCTAGGACGATCCCGATTACGGTTAACCCGAATGCGTGACGGATCAGATTGACAATGTTTACATTTTACACTTTATCGTTTAAACACTTATTTTTCAAACAAATAGAACGTGTTAAGCGCCATAACCTAACTCGGTAAATGGATGTTTAATTTCCGTTTTGCATGCAAATCAATTTTAAATTGAACCTTGACACCATTTCTTGATAATTGCATAAACAACCGACATAGCAAATTATCACATGTTAGGTTAAACTTGTGGATGCGCATTCATGCATTTTACCCGTTTTATTAACTTTTGCACTTAAACAACCACGATCGATCAGTAGAGGCCGCTAACACGGGCGGTATTGGTTTTCCGCTAAAAGGGCTTCCCAATACGTACCCTAACCTCTTGCTCATAACCTTTGGATAATGGACGACCTTATCCATGGCAACGAGAGTCATTCTAGCGATAGGATGCTAAAGGGGGACGAGTCCTTATCTTTAGTACCTATATCAAGCACCGCTTTTTGCTTCATTTGACCGAGGTACAAAGTGGATTCAAACGGTTTCCAAGCATCCCATAATTGCTTGGTGGCGACTCCGAATATCTCTGCATCGTTTTCGAGACGAAACCGACCGATCTAAACCGATCTGGTCGAAAGCATTTCTACGTCACTGAACGTGGCTTTCAGACCGCCGCATGTCCATAGATTGGCGCGCGGGTGACCTATGTCCACAAAATTAGAATATGTGGTATGTAGAGACTATGCCCCCAGGCTTGGCAGAACCATCTTCCGTGGCCATATAATCTGTACAAAGCATAAAGTCCGCGTATAGCAAAAAGGATATAACCTAATTCTTAATAGTTCCGTATAAGATATTTATTTGATTCTGCAACTAACCATATATACATATGAATTTCTATAGGAAAGAGAGGACTATCTGTAGATACCCAGTATCTGCTGAGACTCCAACAAACACCCGATGATTATCGGACTATAACATGTTTTGGAATCGCGACGTTTGATCGACAGTTTGTGTACAACTTTACGTCGGAAAACTTAAAACGATTTCGAAAATAAAACATTTCAAAACATTATGCCTTCTATGCTAAGATTTCTCGGATTTATGAATGGTCAAGTACCAAACATATGACTACAAATCCTAGGATAGAACAAATCATGATTGCTCTTGTGTGAAAGTGACTGGACAACTCGAAGAACCGCGACGTGGCTCGCGCCTCTTTGAGCAGCCCAGGTGGCCACATCGCTCAAAACTCACACAACCACTCATTTTCCTATAAATACCCCTCAAATGCCCCCATTTGAGAACTTACGCGAGTGTCCGCCCCCTTTTTTCTCCCTTAAAATTCTCGACTCGACTTCTTAAGTCACAATCCGACGCGTATTTACGACCTACCGATCGTAAATACAAGCCATACACATTGTTTGGTACCGTCATCGTGCATTAAATCACTTGACCGACCACTTCGACCACTACACCGTCACTAATCTTAAAACACTCTTTTTACTTACCAAAACGGTTTTAAACTGAGTTTTTTCCGACCAAACGAGTTGTTACACTTACGTCGGTCACTCGCCATAACCAAACATGTAAGTATGGGGTGTAAAAATCCTTTTTTATCATGTTCTTATTTGTTTCATGACTATAACATGCTAAAACATGCATAACATGAACCAAAACACGGAATGAATGAGCCAAAACTGACTTTTGGCCTGAGACAGAAGCCCCTTGGTTCGCCGGTTTGCCCGCGCCTCAATGGGGTGTCCAAGTCAAAACCCAACCGTGTTTGTTCTCGTCATTTCCCTTTAATTCATTTTCATATTTACAATCGGTTTTTAGTATTTCAAATAGTTTCGAACCTTTTTATTTTATTTGTTTTAACCATAAAACATTTTTCACCCTTGGTTCCTCATACCATGACGGTTAAATCCGTGTTTCGGTGATAATATTTGGTTAATAACATTTAAAAGGTATTTTAAAGCCTTTTATTTTTGGGAGGTATTTTAAAGCCTTTCATCATTTCTTTACATTTTCAAAACAAGCATATTAGTCACCAACACAAAGTCATACTTGGTTCTACATACCATGCCGGATTTTAACCCGGGTACGATGATGAATATCGACTAATTACATTCAAATGAAATTAAAACAATTAGTTCATAATCATTTTCAAAACTATTCATGTCAAGTTTGTCAAAGTCGAACCCGACACCGAATATTATCAAAATAATGATGGATTATTCGAGTCTCGTTCCTCAAATCAACAAATCGGGTTAAATACCCATTTTTCAATACGTTTTATAAACGTTTTTCAAAAGCTCAGAACACGGCATATCACCGTAGGTTGACCCACGCCTAAAACAGGCCTTTCAATTCTCATTTTCAAAACCAGGGGAGGCCCCTTTACACCGCCGGCTGGCTCGCGCCTCATGTAGCCGTCTGGTACAGGGCCTGTTCCCTTTCCAGCATTAGTCTAGGACGATCCCGACTCCGGTTAGCCCGGATATAGGACGGATTAGATGACTATTTGTTTATTCAAAATTATATTTGCAAAATGCTTTACTAAGACAAATGGACCACGTTATGCACCATAAACCTAATACGGTAAATGGATGTTTAATTTCCGTCTTGCATGCAAATCAACCATAAATCCAACTCGACATCTTATACTTGATACTTGGATTAAATCAACCGACTTAGAAAGCTCTCACATGTTAGGTTTAAATTATTGGATGCGCATTCATGCATTTAAACCGTTTTATCAACTTTTGCATTTAACCACCCAAGATCGATCAGTAGGGGCCGCTACCGCGAGCGGGATTGGGTGTCTGATTAAAGGGCTTCCCAATACGTACCTTAACCTCTTACTCAGAAACTTTGGATAGTGGACGACCTTATCCAGGGCGTACGAGAGTCATTCTAGAGATAGGATGCTAAAGAGGGACGATTTCCTTATCTTTAATACCTATGTCAAACGCTGCTTTGTGCTTCGATTTGACCGAGGTATAAAGTGGATTTCGAACGGGTTCCAAGCATCCCACAAATGCTTGGCGGCGACTCCGAACATCGCTAATCGTTTCGAGACCCTTACCGAGACGAAACCGGCCGATCTAAAACGATCCGGTCGAAAGCATTTTTACGCTGCCGAGCGTGGCTTTCAAAAGACCGCTGCATGCCCGCAGATCGAACCGGGCCTGCAGGTGGCTACGTCCACAGATTTGGCGACTCCGCTGGGGAGAACTAGGACACTTACGTCTTGATCCCTAGATGGTGAGACTCGAATGAGGTCTTGGTTGGAATGCATTAATTGATATTACGGTCATGGTCGGGTTCCTTGTCCGAGCCCATAACCTAACCCTTTTCGACCAATTGGCTCGTCTCGTTGGCGTGAGTTTTTCTCATCCCCGCGTTTCGAATCCCGATTGAGTCAAGCATACCATTGACATTACACATTTCTGTTTCGTCAAAGAGCTTTCATCACTTTCGAGCACGAGGCTAGGGCACCCTCCTTACACATTTTGTTTGGATTGGTATCCCTCTCGCAAATCGGGGTTTGATTACTTGGTGTGTAACCCACCCTTCTAAGCCAAAACCCGTGTCAGCATAATGCATAATATAATGAACTGTGAGTGCTTATGTGCTACTTGATCATAAGTCCTTCCGTGTCATTTTCAAACTTTCAAAAACACACTTTTGCGCCGTTATAATGGCCATTTTAAACCTCGGTCTTTTATGACGATTTTCAAACCCGGTTTCTTATAACCATTTCAACACGCCTTTCTAGGCCGTCATAATGACGATTTTTAAACCCGGTTTTTTATAACCATTTCATACGCCTTTCTAGGCCGTCATAATGACGATTTTCAAACCCGGTTTTTTATAACCATTTCAACACGCCTTTCTAGGCTGTCGTAATGACGATTTTCAAACTCGGTTTTTTACAACCATTTCTAATCACCTTTTTACGCCGTTATAATCGTCGCGTCTAGACAGGAATTTTAACCTGTCTCGCGCCGACAATGGCTCTTTCAAAACCCGAGGAAAGCACACACCCTTTTCTCGAGACACTTTCGATATCCCGAGGACCATGCACCGTCCCCGAGACTTCTTCAAACATTTCAAACTTGATTTTCAAAACATTTAATTTTGAATTTCAAACCCGTCTTGGAAAACAATACACTGTTTTCCGAGCCGATTCAAACTCAAAACCGTCTTTTGCAAATAAACTTAAGACAACCCTTTCAACTGACCGACTTATGGAGATCTCTATCTTCAGAAGCCGTCCGCAAAGTGACAAATGAATCTTTTTGAAAATTTCTATATTCGAAAACTTCAGTCCACCATTCCAATTCCGCTTCGTGTCTATCGAGTCGAAGCAAGCGTACTTATGGGTCTTTACTTATGAGTCATCTCACCACGAGACCCGTCCAATGGCGTCGCGCCGTTATGCTGGACACGTGTTAAAAGTTCGGTCAACACCGTCACGTCATAAATCGAGTCAGGACCGAGGGACCACACACGATCACCCTCGTCTTTTTGAGTCTGATCTTTGTCTCGTCCTTGTGTTGTCTGCGTTCAGTCTTTGAATCGTGTCGAATTGAGTTGTAATGTGAGCCGTTTTTCGGCCTCAGAGCCATGGCCCCGTCTTCAACTTCGTCTGTCAACAACAACAACAATGATAACAACAGAGATGTCACGACTGATCAGCTAGCCAGCCTGCTCACCGCTCTTAAGGTCACCCTGGATCGCGTCGAGACCGGTATCGACGCCATGGAAAACAAGGAAACTGGAGAACATAATACTCCACCTCTGACTGAAACTGAGAAGAGGCTAAAGCTCTTGGAAGAGCAGCTCCTAGCCCGGGGTAACAATATCCATCTTGAGAACAACCGAAGGTTCGAACCTGTTGGGGATCAATTACCTGACAACTTTACCCTAACTGATGTACCTAAGTTCAAAGGAGTGGAGGACCCGCTCAATCATATCCGTGCCTTCAAAGACTACATGGCCATTAAAGGGGTCAAACAGGAACTTTTCACCCGGATCTGTCCGTCCTCTTTGGAACCGATCCCTCGTCAGTGGTACTACTCCCTTGATTCGAAAAACCTTACTACCTGGGATGAGGTCGCAGTTGAATTTGCTAAGCAATACGCTGACAATGTTGAAATCCAAGCCAATACCCGTACCCTTGAGGTCCTAACCCAGAACGACAAGGAGGGATTCACCGAGTTCTTAACCCGTTGGAGGAGGGTAAGTACTCAGCTGGTCAGGAAGCCGAGTGAATCAACTTTGGTGGAAAAGTTCGTCAATAATCTCCGCCCAGTGTATGCCAACTTACTGAGGTACCAAAATATCAAGACCTTCCAAGATCTGCAAATTATGGGGACACGCATTGAAGATGACCTCCGGAAGGGTGTCTTGGCCAAGACTACTGGCAGAGGCTACCAAGGATCCACCTCAACCGGGTCTCGCCCTTACGGCAAAACAAACAAGATCGATGAGGTCAACCTCGTTGAACCATCTGCTAAGAGAGCTGAGCGCCCCCATAGAGTGTTCACTAATATAGGGTCAACTTATGCAAGTGCCCTGAAGAGACTCATGGACCAGGGAAAGTTACAACCAATCGGACCCACCCCGGATCCGACCGATGCTAAGAAATCCCGCTTCTGGAACCTCAATGCATATTGTCAGTACCATCAAGCGAAAGGGCATGATACTGAAACCTGCTTCAAACTCAAACACATCATCCAAGACATGATTGAGAAAGGGGAATTGCCTTTACCCCCGCCGACTAAGCCAAACAATAAAACAAATCCTCTCGGAATCCACGCCATCTTCAACGATGAGCCAACTCTGGACTGCTCACACCTCATCCTGCCAGTTGATGACGAGGTGAATGCCTTGGAGAAAGATCCCTCGGACGGGATATTTGTGTTCCGTGCCGCCACTATGCTCACCATGTTCCAACAGGTTGAGGAAGCCATAGCCAGCCTCTCTGAGAGGATTACCCGACTTGACGATGCCTACCGCCGGCTTATCTTCAGTCCTCCACCACCACGCCCGAGGGAGACTCCCCCGAGCGCCCAAAACTACCCTCACCAGGACGGATTGCTCCCGCGACCATTCTGGCATGCTCCTCACAATAATTATCCTCACAATAATCACCCTCACAATAATCAAACCCACAAAAACTACCCTCACAAAAATTACCCTCACAAAAATATCCCTCACAAAAACTGCCCACCAAGAAATACCCCTCCAACGTGCCTTCGAGATCCTGAAATCAACGGCATCTGGAGAGACGACGTTGAAGATGTCTACCTTGTCCCAGAGAAAGAGAAACAGGCAAAAGAGATCGGTCACCTTACCCGGTTTGGACGCCCCTATCAGAACCCGAACAATCCAACGGTCGTTCCAACAACAAACGACCAAGTTGTCCCGGAAGTAGACACTCAACCAAAGGCTCCTGAGAATTCAATCCTCAAACAGCTTCAGAAGGCAAAAGCCGAGATCTCGATCTGGCAACTGATCGCGACATCCTTTGAACATCGACAGGCTTGGCTACAGGTCTTGGGAAAACTAACTGTGCCCTCAACCTCTTCCCCTGAAGAAATAGTGGCACATATGACAAGGGACGCCCCTGAGTTGAACAACCCAGTCGTCTTCTCTGACGAAGATATCCCTCCCTTCGGCGCCAATCATAATCTTGCCCTGTACATTACCGTACAATGTCTCAAGAAGAATGTGCCCATGGTCCTTGTGGATAATGGATCCGCAGTAAATGTCATCCCCTCAAGACTGCTCACATACTGGGTATTAAGGAAGCTGATTTGGTCCCGACAAACCAAGGAGTACGCGCCTACGACGGCACTCGTCGCAAGGTCGCGGGGCTCATCACTCTGACTGTTGCAACCGGGCCACTGGAAAGGCAAACCAGTTTTCAGGTGGTCGACATCGACGCCTCTTTCAATATGCTCCTGGGACGTCCAAAGATTCACGCCGTCAAGGGGTTTACCTCGACTCTCCACCAGAAAATCAGGGTCCCCTTCAACGAGAAAACGATCACAATTCCTGCTTCCCCGATCAAGGCCGTCATGAGAAAGGGAATAGCCTCCCAGACCATTGAGGAGGATGACAATGAAATGTGGGGATTCCAAGCTGTGAATGCCATAACTGATGAATCAACACCCTTTGATTGTGACCCGTTCGCCAACCTCACAGTCAACTGCATCATGATCCGCCGGGGTTACTTCACGGGTTTGCCCCTCAATCCACTGAAGAGCACCTTACCTCCCTTGAAATAGGCTAAGGTCCCCAACATTCCCTTCGGACTGGGATACGAGCCTACCGATGAAGAAATCCAGGAGATGAACCTCCTAGTTCGAAAATGCAAGAAGCACGGAGTTATCCTCCGTCCCTATCATCTGACCCTCAATGGATACTTTGTCCCCGAGGGAGAATCAGAGCTCTACCATGGCTTTCCAGAGCTGATCTATGACTCTGTGGCCAAGGCTAGATACCCGGGTGTGGAAGTCTTCCAGGACTGCTACTTCATCCCCGACAACACCGAAACTGCATCAACCGAGTCTAAGCCGTCGTCATGCCTCGATGAACAAGGTGTCACTCTCCTCTTTGGAGAAGATAACATCAACCACCTCGACTATGAGGACATCATCAACATCGCCCTGAAGGACAATCAGTTTGACCCAACCGCCTTGATCTCTGACACTGACCCGGAGAAAGCTACACTCGGCTGGAGGAAAATCATCAAGTGGACAGATCGCCAAGGCCGCATTCTCAAGATCACAACTGGAGAAGGCCCTATGTTCAAAGAGAGAAGTGAAGAAGAATCTGAATCTGAGTCTGAGTCGGAGTCAGAGTCTGTCATAGCTCCTAACACTCCTGATGTCCCAGTCAAGGTCCCCCTTCCCACTATTTTATCACAAGGTCGTGGCTGATGCAGAGGTTGAGTCTACTAGGGTCACCCTCACTTCCATGAAAGATGACAACCTGGAGCCTGTTCCAGGGGCCACCTCCTCTGCTGCGTCGCCTCTGGCCGACCATGAGATGTCTGTCCTCTCCGAGCTTTTCGCTCGTGTCAACTTAATGAACGCTAAGTTTGCTTATGACTCGTCTCAATTTAACTGCAATGCAATTCTGAATGACTCTGAGGAATTTGACTTGAGTGACTACCCACCTCACCTAGCCAAAGAACTTGACAAACGGGAAACCAGAACCCCCATCATTGAGGAGACCGAACCTATTAACGTAGGAACCGACAACACACATCAAGAACTTAGGATAGGGACAACCCTGGACCCCTCAGAAAGACAACAGTTCATTGACCTCCTCCACGAATACAAGGACGTATTCGCCTGGTCCTACAGAGAAATGCCTGGGATTGATAGAGAAATTGTAGAGCACCGGATACCCATTAAGCCCGGAGCTAAACCTGTGAAGCAGAAGCTACGCCGGATGCGTCCTGAATGGGCCCTAAAAATCAAGGAAGAAGTGGATAAACAGTTCAAGGCTGGTTTCATCAAAGTGTCTGAATACTCTGACTAGGTGGCCAACATTGTGCCCGTACCAAAGAAAGACGGAAGAATTCGGGTTTGCATCGACTTCAGGGATCTGAACAAGGCGAGTCCAAAGGACGACTTCCCTTTGCCACATGTTGACATTCTGGTGGACAACAATGCTGAACATGCTCTCCTATCATTCATGGACGGGTATGCTAGGTACAACCAGATTAAAATGGCTGAGGAAGACATGCACAAGACTGCATTCACTACACAGTGGGGTACATACTGCTACACAGTCATGCCCTTCGGCCTCATCAACGCCGGGGCTACCTTTCAAAGAACTGATACCACTCTCCTACATGATATGATGCACAAGGAGGTAGAGGTGTATGTCGATGACATGATTGTCAAATCAAGAGAACGGCACGACCACATCAACGCCTTTCGAAAATTCTTCGCTCGTCTGCGGAAGTATAACATGAGACTAAATCCTCAGAAGTGTGCATTCGGGGTCACCTCCGGAAAACTCTTGGGACATGTCGTCACCAAAAGAGGCATTGAGATTGATCCAACCAAAATCAAAGCCCTTCAACAAATGCCCCGGCCTAGGAACGAGAAGGAGATTCGGGGATTTCTCGGTCAGGTCCAATACATCAGCCGCTTCATTGCCAAGCTCACCATAATTTGTAAACCAATATTCAAGAAACTTCGCGCCTCCGATCACACCGATTGGGACGACGATTGTCAAAAGGCCTTCGACAGGATAAAGGAAATCCTATCCAAACCTACTGTCCTCATGCCACCTCAACCGGGGATTCCTCTATCCCTATACCTGACTGTTACCAACACGGCCATGGGAGCTATGCTAGCACAAACAGTCGACGGCGAAGAACGAGCCATCTACTACATCAGCAAAAAGTTCATCGAGTACGAGACAAGGTACACCCAACTGGAAAAGACATGCCTTGCCCTAGTATGGTCAACAAAGAAGCTGCGACATTACATGCTCAGCTACACGGTCCACATCTACTCCAAGATGGACCCGGTTAAATATATCTTCGAAAAACCCGTACTAAACGGAAGGCTGTCTAGGTGGACATTCATGCTGTCCGAGTTTGATCTCAAGTTTGTACCCCTAAAGGTTATCAAGGGAAGAGCAGTCGCCGATTTCATGGCAGAGAATCCCGTCAACGAGGATCTAACGACTGACACATGGTCACTTCCTGACGAAGACATCCTTTGTGCCGACTCCGATGCATGGGACCTATACTTCGACGGTGCATCTAATCTGAGAGGCTTTGGGGTAGGAATCCTTCTAATATCGCCAGAGGGAGAACATGTTCCGATCTCAATCAAACTGGACTTCGCCGTCACCAACAATGCCGCTGAATATGAAGCATGCCTCATCGGCCTACAAGCAGCCATCACACTTGGCATCAAGAGATTGAAGGTCCATGGTGATTCCTCGCTCATCATCAATCAGGTATCCGGGTCATGGAAAATCCGAAGTGACAGTTTAGCTCCCTACCGAGCAAAGATCAATCAAGAGGCTGAGTTCTTCGACCAAATCGAATATTTCCACTTGCCACGAGAGGAAAATCAATTTGTTGATGCCCTAGCGAAACTTGCCGCACTCGTCAACATACCTGACGACATGACATCGATGCCCCTATGTGTCGAGAGAAGGAGCGAGCCAGATCATATTCGTGCCATCAACGACGACGAGGAAAGCCATGATGAACCTTGGTACCAAGCCATCCTCAACTACGAAACCAAAAACAAATTCCCTCCTAACTCTGACCCAAGAGGACAAAGAGCCATCCGTTTACTTGCATCACAATTCGTGATAAACCAAAATCAACTCTACAAAAGAACACACCAAGGAATTCTTCTCCTTTGCATTGACCATCACAAAGCCAAAAAGGTCATGGGAGAGGTCCACGACGGAGAATATGGCCCTCACATGAGCGCAATGATGCTTACCCGGAAAATCATGCAGCTAGGTTACTACTGGACCACCATGGAAGCTAATTGTCGTAACTACGTCAAGCATTGCCACAATTGCCAAATCTTCGCCAACATACAACACATACCCGGGGCATCAACATCATCGGGAAAGTCAAACCGATGGGCACCAAGGGGCATTGTTTCGTCCTCGTCGCCATCGACTACTTCACCAAATGGGTGGAAGCGCAGTCATATGCAATCTTGACCGCTAAACAAGTGGTCAAGTTCATCCAGAACAACATCATCTGCCGATATGAGGTACCCCATGAAATCATCAGCGATCAGGGCTCTCACTTCCGGGCGGAAACTCAGGCCTTGCTGGACAAATACAAAATCAAAAGACATCGATCATCCCCCTACCGTCCCCAAACCAACGGAGCGGTCGAGGCAGCTAATAAAACTCTTGTCACCATTATCAAGAAAATGCAAGACAACTCCCGCGATTGGCCGAGCAAGCTCCCGTTCGCACTCTGGGGATACCGAACCTCCATTCGAACACCGACAGGAGCCACACCCTTCTACCTAGCATATGGCATGGAGGCGGTTCAACCGGTAGAGTTAGAGGTCCTTCTCTACGCATCCTACTGGAGAGTCAAGTCCTTGAGGCGGAATGGACCCGTCGAAGGTACGAGCAACTCACTCTTCTAGACGAACGACAACTCAACGCCTTGCACAACGTCCAGCTATACCAACGACGTATACAACGGGCATTCAATAAGAGGGTCAAACCCAGGAACATCCAGGAGGGCAATTTGGTCCTCAAGTCAGTTCGTGCACCGCTACTCGTCGATCCGAGGGGAAAATTCAAACCCAACTGGGCCGCGCCATACCTGGTCAAGAAAATACTTTCGGGGGGCGCAGTGAGACTGAGTGACCTAGATGGGGAGGATTTTACAAACCCGACCAACCTAGACCAACTCAAGAAATACTACCCTTGAACCATAGCAACAAACGACCTAGCCTAGTTTTACAACTAGCAACCACCTCAACCCTTTTCAAGTCAAGTTCCTCAAACGCGTTCTGATTTGATATTGCATGTTTTATCGAGTCTAAGTTGCGGAACCTTGCCCGTTTCAAAGGTCCTTTGATCTGTCAAAGGCAACATCCATTTGCACTAAAACAAACAAAAATCTCTGAACTACGAGCATGGTTTGATTTCACCTCTTCAGGTGAATACGTAGGCAGTCCCTCTTATGCATGAGGGATACAACCACAAAACCCAATCAAAATTTACAAAACATTTCGAACTACGATCATGGTTTTATTTCACCTCTTCAGATGAATACGTAGGCAGTCCTTTCTTACACAAGAAGAATACAACCATCCCCATAATCAAAACAAAAACATCACCCACATACAAAACATCCTCCCATCAAAAAAGAAAGGGAAAAGCATTCCCCTTTCCCACAAAATACAACAATAAGCTTTTCTCCCTTCCTCACAAAATACCACTTTCCCAAGTGAAAATGTTTAGGATAATTCAAATCGAATTGCCTTTACAGAATGGATGGAAGAAACAAGCGTTCACAATTTTTTACACGGGTAATCCTCGTATTTAATTAATAATGGGAGGAATTACAATTTCAACAACAAATGAAGCTCGACGAGTCTACAACTTGTCAAAGCTAAGGTGTCGACTAAAACACCTCAGATAATAAAACTAGCACAAAACACACAATAACTAGCTAGTACAACATAATAAAAACTCACAACACTAATACAACATAATAATAAAGTGGGTAGTGGAGGTCTTCACTCTTCCATTTTACCCTTGCCTTTTCCCTCGGAGTACATCTTCCCCTTGTTCTTCTTGTTGGCCCACCTAACATGGATTTCCTCCTCGGAACGGATCCTCAACGGATCTAAGATGGCGACGGCCTCCGGTCTAGCACAAGACCCCATGTTCGACCCAAAACGAGCCAATGCACGGCCCACCATGTTCTTGGGACCCGAGCTTCTCCTCTTTGGTGGTCTTATCACATCCGGGCTAGCTCCATCAACACACTCTTCAAAGAAGGCACGGTTGGCCTTGCCAACCTTTCCATACTTCAAGTCGACAACCTCGTCCTTACGGAATTTGGACCTCTCTTCCAAGGACGGAGCTCGTGACCACTTGACATAAGCGGGAGTCACCCATGATGTGGCAACGGGGTTTGGTACCTTCCAAAGCGGCCGAGTGGCCCACCACCTTTCGAAGACCTCCACAAGCTCGGAGTTCCGGAAAACATTCTCTTGGACAAGGGTATCTTGAGCGGGCAGCTTTTGTTGACGCCACATTTGCCTCATGAGCCTTTCGGGATAAATGAAGGAAGCAACCTTCAAACCCACCACCATCAAAGAACGAGGACTAGCACCCGAAGCGGGAAACCCCGTGAAGGACCTCAAGTGCCACCATGGCACCACCCAACGGATGTGAGGACCACCCTCCTCCGCCAATCTTGCGGCCTAATAAGCCTCGGTAGAAGCAAAACTATCCGAGTACAACTTCTTCCTCATGGTAAGGTGACGGAAGGAATAAGAAGAAGAATCAACCGGAGGCTCTACATACCTTATCCTCTCCAATAGCCACACTTGGAGGATCCTTGGGGATCCGAATGAGGGAGTTCTCCACAAGAGCCTTCCTTGTCCAAGGCTTAGATGATCTCGCCAAGCACCAACCACGATGGATCTCTACCATGCTCCATTTGCTCAACCACATGAATAAGGGTCATGCTACCATAACATTTCGGCCCCTCCTTCTTCAAGACATCAACAAAGAGGTACACATGGACAAGGCAAAAGGCAAGAGCCCTTCTCCTAGCCACCTCTGAAACATTGACATCTAATCGGTTTGAAAAGATGTTGATAAGAGCCAACATATCCACACCATGAGGAGCAAGGAGGAAGTTGACTTGACTCGTCGACAAACCCAACATGGAACAGAATTTCTCCTTATAGCACAACCGAGTAGGAGGAAGCACCGGAACAGAACCCGGCCACCCACCAATGGCTCCAACTTCTTCGGCAAGAGGACAAATTTCACCCTTCGGAAAACGAAAACATGGTTTTTCGAATCCCAAAACCGAGAACATGCTTCGAGAAATGAGGGTTGCACCTTTACTTGACGGAGCACCAACAATTGACCAACTCCCATGCAAACGAGTTGATACTTTTCGGGAGGCGACAAATCCCGGCACCATTGTCGCAATGCATTCTCAAAAGCATCCATGAAATATTTTCGTGGAAGAAGAAGAAGAAGTTTTGTAGAGATGTTTTTGTGTTTCGGATGATGAAACAATGAAGCGCAAACATCACTATTTATACAAAAATGATCAGCGCGTTTTTCAGAAAAAAGGGAGAGCTGGCTTCCATCGCCAGGCAGTTCGCGCCTCTTTAGGCCTTCCCCAGGATTCCCGCTTTTGACTTGTCTCTTTCAAGTTGTGTTTTCTCCCGACACCTCAAACCTCCCACCAGGACGCTCGCGCCTCTTCGGGATGATCCAGGACATTTTGTGTTTCCTCACACTCACATTTCCTTGCTTTCGCGTTTTACGAAATCCGACACGGTTTCCATGACGCAGCTTTAAACATACGGATTTTTCTTTCTTTTTTTAAGAGGGGAAGGGCTAGTCACCCCGATCCGCGACGGATCGTTTTCATGTCAATCAAAATTCCGAAATTTTTTTCGCCTTTTCACAATTTTCCATCAAAATAAAAATCGAAATTTGATAACACGATATCAGTTTTCCTCCAAAATTCAAGCACTCACAAATTCGAGTCTTGACCTCAAAAATCAAATATGCTCGTAAGAATATTTTCTAAAAATTCATCCCTGACGGTTTGAGTTTGAATTTTTCGAGTCACAAATCAATTTCAACATTTCGATGCAATTTAATTCACGACACGAGTTAATTGCTCAATTTTAAAATTAATTCCTTTTATCTAAAGTGACGACTTGTCGCGGAATTTTCAAATATCATATCATTTCAAATTTCAAATTCAAGTCATCTTGGTTAAATTTTGTTTTTCAATCAAATGCTTTTACGTGTTTGCATTTATGTATATGTGCTATCTGTTGCCTGTTTTCTACACTAACGATGCAGAAACTGGTGCAAAGCAAAAGGAGAATCGACAGCCGACATCGCTCCTCCGAAACACAACACAAAAAAAGAAGCCAAAAATCACAAATGAACCACAATCCAAAAAATACATATATACAAACCGCCTCACGCAAAATACATCGACACACGTTTGATACGGACAACTGACCGTGCAAACAGGATCCAGTACAAACATCTATCATACAGACACTGGCCTAAAACAACCATCTATCATACAGACACTGGCCTAAGACAACGAACTGGGGGCTATCCACCACCTACCGAACTAAGCACTTTCTATCCTCTCAAACGGAAAAAAAGGGAGCAAGATAAGAGACAGAGGAGCAACAACGGAAGCAGAGGTGGTTACCATGACGGTAATACCTCGTTCCTGCTCCACGACAAAAATAAAAATGATGCCTGGCAGACTTCAGACGACACGACAACCGAAGATCATAACTCAGCACATTACCCCGACGTTGACCTCCAATCAGCAGAATTCAAGAGTGAAAGAGGACCATGACAACGGACACTACCCCGATGTTGGCCTCCAATCACCAGAATTCGAAAACGATCAAAAGTGGCAACATGGGATAACACGCCCGTATTGAACCCCACTCATCGGTCATCCGAACCTCTGCAGACAACGACCAACGATCGATACCGGATCATTGGCCGGGCAAAGGCCGCCAGGGAGAAACACAACCAAGCCTGTAACAAAAAACAGTCGACCCCCCCCCCCCTCTAGGATCATCTTCCTCCTCCAAGGCCTCCACGACGAACCCCGTAGGTCCCAAATGGTACCCTGCGATCAAAAGAATAAACAAAAAAACGTCAGCCAAAATTTCGGCATTATGACGGCGTAAATCGGACAAACCCGGAACAAACAAACAACCTGCAAAGCAAAGCAAGGGCAACCCCGCCCAAATCCAACCAAACAAAACAAAAAACAATTCACATAAAAACGCACAAAAACAACGACTCGCCCTTCTTTTCAAGCAAAAGACGAGTCAAAACAACCACAACAAGAAACGGCACCCCAAGACCCACACAAGGTCCGCCAACAAATCAAAATACATTCACGATACAATGAGGAATTTTTCTACGGCTCAAAAAGGCAATTTATACGCCAATTTGAGCACAAACCGGTCAAAAATTCAAAAACGACCGCAAAGAGGCAAACGTGATTTTATCACGCCTCAAGGTGACCTAAACTACCAATAAGGTCCATTTCAAGGCAAACTGACTCAATTTAAGCCCAAACAGGCGCTTATTTTGTCAGACATAAGACCGTCACATAAGGCAAAAATTCCAATTTTGCCCACAATACCCAACAAAGGTCCACAATGGCAAATACGGTCTTTCCCGACTACAATGGAACCTAGTGGGACCCACTACGCAAGAAAATAAACTTGGCATTGTGAGATGAGACGGTTTCTCCACCTCACTCATGTTTTTTTGAGGATAGGGAGCGGGAACGGGGACCAAAATGCAAACTAAAAGCACCCCTATACTCCTAAACAGGTTTCTAACCTAATGCAATCATCAATTTCACTCGAGATGGGCTCAATCAAAAACGCCTAAATCAATTTTCTACGGTGAAATTTTTGCCCTAATTCAATCTATCAAATGACCAACAAATTTAAATGGATTCAAGAGGAAATACATATCTTGAGATGACATTATGGTTGATAGCACGAATGGAAGTGAGCAAAGGTCCTTTAATGGCGGATTTTGTGTCGAGGATTGAAGATGAATGATGAATGACGAGCAGCCAAGCCTCGCGTCTTTTACAGAAAAATAGGGAAGCCCCCTTGGTTCGCCAGGATGCTCGCGCCTAAACCAGGCCTCCCCTTGCTCTATTCAGCGAATTTTGGGTTTTGGCCCAATTTCCCGTAATAAACTTCAAGTTTTCAATGACGATATTAACGATCGTCATTTTCTCAAATACAAAAAACAAATAGTGAAAATATAAATTCACTATTTTCCTTCAAAAATTTCAAACAAACGGCGATCAAAACCGCCATTTTCCCCTCAAAAACAAACAAAATGATAGTGAAGATTCAAAATTCACTATTTCCTGAAAATTCAAACGACGGCAATTAATACCGTCAATTTCAAATAATAGTGAAAACTCAAATTCGATATTTCTTCAAATTTCAAACGACAGCAATTAAAACCGTCGTTTTCAAAATAATAGTTGGAAATTAAATTCAGCTATTTCCCACACATGTCAACGGCGGTACATAAACCGTCACTTCAAACATAATAGTGAAGATTCCAAATTCACTATTTTCCACACATGTCAACGGCGGCACATAAACCGTCACTTCAAACATAATAGTGAAGATTTTAAATTCACTATTTCCTTCAAATGTCAACGGCGGCACATAAACCCTCACTCCAAACGTGATAGCAAAATTCAAAATTTGCTATTTCCTTCAAAATTCGAACAGACGGCGATCAAAACCGCCACTTCAAATTCAAAAAGCAAATGAATAGTGAAGATTCTAAATTCACCATTCCTTCAAATGTCAACAGGGGGCTTCCTCGCGGAACCCGCTCTTGTTAAAAACAGTGATAGTGAAAATTCGAATTCGCTATTTCCACGGCGGCATCATGAGTCCGCTACTTTCAAAACAAGCCCATCCGACGCGGCTATTCTCACGGTCCATTAACCGACCGCATCATGGCTGGCAAGCCTTAATACGCATCGCGGCTGGCGAGCCCTCCTCAGATACGCCCCATGGCTGGCGAGCCTTACTACGCATCGCGGCTGGCGAGCCCTCCTCAGGTATGCACCATGGCTGGCGAGCCTTACCACGCATCGCGGCTGGCGAGCCCTCCTCACATACGCACCACAGCTGGCGAGCCTTTGTCCGCATACGCGCAAGGACATATCCAAAGATGCCTCAGGTATGACTCCTTCTTATGGCCGGCGAGCTTTTGTACGTAGTCTAACGGACTTTAAATGACCCGCACGGATAGTCGACAGACTCTAAGCTGTTCCCAACGACAGGTCCTTGGCTTGTACCCTCAAGTCGCCTTGGCGTCGCCCTTCCCGACGGCAGGTTGATGCGTGTCATTTATATGATGTTTTATATTTTATTTTACACGCATTTCAGAGCTCAAATATGTAGTTTATGCTACTATTTTCCCTATTTCCGTCTACTTTCGTGTTTTTGTGTAATATTGCAGAAATGTGAGGAATCCAGCGAAAATCGAGCCGAATCCGTCCCTAAGTACTTGGCATATTATTTGACATGAAGTATTTACTCAAGAAATGAACTTGGCGCGCAATTCAAGGCCTGGAAATAGATTTATGGATATTTTAGAAGCGGATTACCAGCTACAGTAGTCAATCGACTGACCTACATGGTCGATCGTCCAGAGTACGATTTCTAAATAAGATCAGAAGCTACTGTTCAGCGAGTCTTGGTCGATCGACGGGCTGTATGGTCGATCGACCAAACCGTGATTTTGGCGTGAATTAAAAGAATGAGAATTCCGAAACCCATTTTAATTAGGTTTTAGGAATAAAGTTACGTAGGACTATCTATATAACGTAACCTGATGTTTTCAGAATTCATCATCGAATTTTTAGAGAAACAATTAGGGTTCATCACACAAAGGTTGAACTTTTAATTAGTTTAGTTTAATTCTCCGTCAATAAAGTTTATTTTCCGCATTTGGTTTTGGTCTTCCCTGTTCAATTCTTCTTACGGTATTCTTCTTTTCCTTTGTTCAGTTTGTTGCTTTAATTCCTCCGTAGTTAGAATTGCTAGTTTAGATTTCCCAAAGCCAAATTATCGTCTCATGATAGTTATTTATTTAGTTAATTTAAGTATGAATTCGTTTGCTTTATTAGTTAATTCTATTGTTGCTTTTATCATAATCATGAGTAGCTAAATCCTTTGTGCTAAGATGTAGGGGATCTGTAGGTTAGACGGCTTTGACGTAGGTGACCTGCTGTCGGGCTCCGGTCGATCGACTGGCATACATGGTCGATCGACCAGGGCGTGTTAGATTTGCTTCGACTTAATTAATTTAATTGCTATATTTGACGAATCGAGTGCACGCGACTAGTTGAATGCTTAGGAATTGACCAACCCGACAAGATCGAAAGATAGGGGTGGGAAATAGACTACTTAATTAAGACGACTAAATTAATAAGATTGAGAGATAAGTTAATTTAGATTTTGAGTTTCATTAATCAAGAACGAAAGTTAGTATTAGTGAGATTAGGGACCCGTAGCTTAGGCCGAAAGGTTGCTGCCTGTTAAATTGGACCGAGAGGACTTTTTATTTTCCCGTCTAACACGCTTAAGACAGTTTACCTAGAATTGGCGCCGTCGAAACTACAGTGAACCGACCATCTTAGCATCCCTTTAATATTTGCTTCCATCTATTTTTATCTACTGCTCATTTATTTACATTAGTTATAGAACTATTCAAAACAAACCCCCACACATTTGTTACTTTGGACTAAAATTAGACAACTATTAATTGCATCGCCTCTCTGTGGTTCGACCCTGACTACCACTAGCTATAGTAGTAGTTTGGACTATAAATTTATCTTTGGTACTCTACGACGGTATCAAATTTTGACGCCGTTGCCGGGGAGGCAATTGTTTAATTTTAGTTGTTTTTATTTTAGTCTTTTTCTTGGTTTAAGGGACATCTGTTCCTTAAATTCTTCTCATATTCTACTTGTAGTTTCCTCTTATGCGCAGGTCACAGGGTGGTGAATTGAGACCATTAGATCCTGAGATCGAAAGGACTTTGCGTGAGTTGAGACGATCATCTAGAGTATTGCCGACAGAGGAAGAGCTGAGTACTCTGTCCAGTTACTACGAGAATGAGCTATTTGAGGAGGACCCACCTTCATCTCCTATTTCTACTACTTTGAGGCACCGAGATTACATCTCCGATATGGTGAAGAAGCAAGTATAGCCAGTCACTCCGAGCCAAAAGCCGAAAATCTCTATAAGGGATTCGCATTGCCAGCCGGGACGGAAAGTAAATTCGAACCGAAACCGTCTTACATTAACTTGGTTGAGAGAAACCAATTTGGGGGAGCTGCAAATGAAGATGCGGCTAAACATATGGAGACATTTATTGACTACTGTTGTTCCATACCCCCACCAGCAGGTGTGACCTAGGACCAGCTAAAGGAGACGATGTTCATATTCTCGCTTCGTGATGCTGCAAGGGAATGGTACCGAGATCTGGATCGAGCTGCTAACGGGATTACTGATTGGAATTCGCTGGCCCTAGCATTTTACAAGAAATATTTCTCTGCATCGAAGACCAATGCGATTAGAGCTCAGATCACAAGCTTTAAACAGGGCCATGATGAAGATTTTCATGAGGCATGGGTCCGTTTCAAGAGACTGGTGCGAACTATTCCGCACCATGGGTTTGAGAAATGGTTTCTGTGCAACCAATTCTATAATGGTCTTTATGATGATCAGAGCGCTATCCTAGATGCTGCAGCTAATGGGAGATTTCAAGAAAATAGCGGTGAGACAAAGGGGTGGAAAGTCATCGATGACCTGGGCACCCATAAAGCTGAGCATGGGAATTCTAGAGGAAATCAGAGAAGATCAGCTGAATCTCCTGATGTAGCTGCAATAGAGGCCCTTACTGCGAGATTTGATAAGATAGATTTTGGGGGATCCCAAAAAGGAGGGATATATAAAGTTAATGCAGTTTCAGACGGTCCCTTTACATGCAAAAGATGTGGAGGAGAGGGACATGTTTCGGAGTTTTGTACTAGTTCGAATGAAACATGTCTGCCTTCCAAAATTATAGGCAGACGGGTACTTATCCTGATCCTTCTAATGTCCACCCCAATTTGAGGTGGACTAACCAGAATGTCCTTAATCCGGGTCCACAGCAGCAGCAGCAGCAACAGAGTTATGTGCCCCCTCATAAGCAGCAGCAGTATCAAAAGCCTCCCTATGTGCCTCAGCAGCAGCAATTTCAAGGTTCTGATATTTATGAATTGAAAAACATGGTTCAGAATTTGTCGGGTTTGCTGCAAAAGGAGTCTCTAGCTAGAGAGACTTCTACAAAAATGTTGGAGAGTCAAATTGCTCAACTGGCAAGCAAAAGTGCAACTCGAGCTCCGGGGCATTTACCGTCGCAATCGGATCAAAAAGAGACCCTAAATGCGATCACTTTGAGGAGTGGGTCTACCCTTGATGGGCCCGCTATGGTCGAAGATGTTACTGAAAAAGATGAGGCGGAACCGAGCAAGAAAAAGGCCGGAGTGAACAGTAGCAAGAAAAAGACGATCAGCAGGTATGTCAGTCGATCGACTGACACGCCTGGTCGATCGACCAGCTCGCGCAACAGTACAGCTTCTGGTCCTGAGGAAGCCAGTCGATCGACTGACCTACATGGTCGATCGACTAAAGATACTGCTGATCGTGAACCTTTTCGTCCTCCAATGCCCGATAACTTGAGGGACCACTTATTTCGGGGTACGACGATTCCGAAATTATTGAGGCAAGATCCAAATGTTGATGGGTCAGTTCCGGTTCAAAAGTATGACCCTACGATGGTCAATGGTTCATTCCTGAGACGGTCTGAAGAAGGTTCGAGCTACAACAAGGACAACGTACTGGATTTTCAACCGAAATCCACTGATGCCGGTATGAGAGACTTAGAGGAGAGGGCTAAATTGCTTCTTACAGCCCCTTACCCAGAGAGATTGGTGCCGACAAAGGAATGGGTATCGTTTAACAAATTTGAAAATGTTATTCGTAGTTTATATGTGCAACTTCCTTTCTTAGAATTGGTTAATCAAGTGCCTGCTTACACGAAATTTATGAAGCAGCTGTTGTCTAAAAAGAAGTCACTTGATACTGTGCAATATGTCGCACTAACTGAGGAGTCTTGTTCTTATTTGACTCATATTGCACCTCATAAGCTAGAAGACCCAGGTAGTTTTTCAGTCCCATGTAATATTGGCACCTTTTCTATTGAGAAGGCGTTATGTGACCTAGGGGCCAGTATTAGTGTTATGCCTTTGAGTCTTGCTAAGAAATTGAAATTGACTAGGTTTGCAGTTACTAACATGACAGTACAGATGGCTGATCGTTCTGCGGTCCAGCCTATAGGAGTCTTAGAGGATATTCCTGTGCAAATAGGAAAGTTCTTTTTCCAGTTGACTTCGTTGTACTAGATATACCCGAGGATGCTCACATTCCTATCATTTTGGGTAGACCATTTCTGCACACTGCTGGTGCAGTTATAGATGTTGGCTCAGGGACATTGACCTTTAAAGTAGGGAAACAGTCCATTGTTTTTGCCCAGACCACTAAGAAGAAAGATCCTATGTGGCCAGTCACTTGTAATACGATTTCTGAAAAGAAATCTTATTTTGTGCTTTCTGACATGCCTACTTTGGCACCTATGCCTACTCCTGTTGTGACACCTCCGCCCCAGATTGGGAGCGAATTGGAGGAAGATTCTTCTGTTTTAGATATTGCAGGAAATGGTTTGGGGAAGGAAGAGCCGCTCGTTGCTCCAGCTGTGAAGGAGCCAATCGTTCAAAGAGGCGGCCTAGGATGTCTTAGCTATGGTACGGATGAGGAGCCTGATGAGGAGCCAATCAGAGTGACGGAGTCCGATTTGGATTTTGATGAGCCAGACGAGGTCATTGATTGGGAAGATGGTAGAGATGTTGATCCGTTGAGTTCTGCGGATATTGGAATTGGTGGGAGTGCAGCTGAGAAGATGAGCACTGTAGAGGCTAGTTCTTGTAGCCAGAAGCAGAGCAAGTGGGCCATTCCGTGGCCATTTTTGATCAACTATTAGTTGATTAAGACTTTTCTAAAAAGACATTTTATTGCTTTTGTTAGACTTTTTATTGCTTTGGTTTGCGCGAGACTTCGCTTTTAATAAGTTTGCTTAGGATTTAAAGACTTTAGACTGTTACATTGGGTTTTGCGCAATTTTGGGCGCGTTATTATGTGTATTTGCAGGTTCATAGACCATATTAGCTCAATTTATTGAGTTGATTCGAAGAAATCAGAAACTTACAGCAGGTATCTCGGTCGATCGACTGGCCTGTGTGGACGATCGACTGACCGCCGCAGCTACAGGAGCTTCTGTTCCTGTCACCCTGGTCGATCGACTGGCTACTATGGTCGATCGACCGCCTTCCGCTGCTGTACCTGTTCACGACCATTCCCCTGCTGTGTTTGGTCGATTTGCGGAGTTAAGGGAGTCTTTTCTCCACTATTCTCCGATTCATTTTTGTTTTCTTCTATTTTTCTTATTTTGCACATAATTTTGCGTTTCATAAAATTGCTTCTCGGAATTACGCGTGGTACTTTTGTTTCTTTTCAGGTACCTATGGTAGCACTGCTGGCTACTGAAACCTCCTAGCTCATGCTGGTTTGGGGAGGTTTCCTGCTGCGCTTAAAATCTTGTGAGTTTCCGAGTTTAACTTCATGTCTTATCTAGTTAACTTATCGCCAAAATCCCATTTCCCTTTTATTTTCTTATATGATTTTGCACAATGGGGACATTGTGTGATTTGGTTTGGGGAAGGGTTTTGCTCATTGCATTCACATATTTTATTGCATTTCTGTTTCACGTTTATTGCACTTCAGTTTGCATTTGTTATTTCATATTAATTGAAAAATTTCAAATGAAATGCATGTTTACTTTTGCATATAGGTCGAGTCGGAACGATAGTATTTCAATGATGACATTGCATTTTCAGCTGTTTTATGCCTAAGCCTTGCTAATTGACATGTTATTAGTAGAACCATATGCATAATCTACGAGTTTTCGTTAATTATTTGCTGAACTTTAAACTTGACGTAGATTTATGGCAAACTACATTATATTCTGAGTTTTAGAGCCTATAACTGGTGACATCTATGACCAGTTCATTTAGGAATGTGAGTAGTTACTCCTTATGAGACATGTTACATAAAATTGCATAAATATGAACTTAATCTGCTTAATACCCGTATGCATTCGGTTTGTGGTTTGTTGACACATGTGGTAGAGGTCCCCTTCCTCATTTTACCCATAAACCTCACATAGCCAAATTGCCCTTTTTGTCCCATAATTAAGCTACATACTATATTTAGCCTACCTTATCCGAGCTTGTTTTGGTAGTTGTGGGAATGTATTTATTACATTTTGGTTATATTGCTCTTTATGAGAAGTTTGGGAGAATGTTGGAAAGGAGGAAAGAAAGAAAGAGAAAAAATAGAATTGAAAAGAAGAAAGAGAAAAAAAAAGAAAAAATCAAAATCGCATAATTCAAAGTCATTATTAAATGGCGATATTTGCTCCCATGTTGTATTTGTATCTTATGGGGAGTTGACTAATTGTGGAAATTGTGAGATTAGTGCTAATCATTAGCACCGGTTTTATTGTTAATCTTGAGCAAGAAGCTGGATGTTGTTATAATTTGGTTCCTTTAGTTACTAGCTTGGCTTTTAACTCCTCAGATCCAAATTTATCTTAGCCCCTTCTTACCCATTACCTCACATATCCATATTTACCTCGGCATTTGTCATGGTCATTGTTCGGTTGGAATGCATATGTATGGTTGTAGAGATCATTTTCATATTAGATTGCAGGCATGTTCTTATAGGTCGTAGTTAGGTGAGAGTCATTACATTTACTTCTTTCTATCTTTTACATATATTCACCTGTGCTTATGTGTGATATGAGCGACCCGTGAGAGTCCATAATGATAAGTCTCTATAATTTGACGGTTCGGCAATTTTTAACGACTACATAACTCGTTTCCATGATTCATATTGCTAATTGATTGTTGGTTTTTAGCATTAAACTGGTTTGGGCTTTACAGCATGCATTTCGCTCTGAGATTGAACTCGTTCCATTAGGTTTAGGATCGAGTCTAGTTCTTGCTTGGGGACAAGCAAGGGTTTGGTTTGGGGAAGTTTGATGCGTGTCATTTATATGATGTTTTACACCTTATTTTACACGCATTTCAGAGCTCAAATATGTAGTTTATGCTACTATTTTCCCTATTTCCGTCTACTTTTGTGTTTTTGTGTAATATTGCAGAAATGTGAGGAATCCAGCGGAAATCGAGCCGAATCCGTCCCTAAGTACTTGGCATATTATTTGACATGAAGTATTTACTCAAGAAATAAACTTGGCGAGCAATTCAAGGCCTGGAAATAGATTTATGGAGATTTTAGAAGCGGATTACCAGCTACAGTAGTCGATCGACTGACCTACATGGTCGATAGACCAGAGTGCGATTTCTAAATAAGATCAGAAGCTACTGTTCAGCGAGTCTTGGTCGATCGACTGAGCTGTATGTTCGATCGACCAAACCGTGATTTTGGCGTGAATTAAAAGAACGAGAATTCCGAAGCCCATTGTAATTAGGTTTTAGGAATAAAGTTACGTAGGACTATCTATATAACGTAACCTGATGTTTTCAGAATTCATCATCGAATTTTTAGGGAAACAATTAGGGTTCATCACACAAAGGTTGAATTTTTAATTAGTTTAGTTTAATTCTCCGTCAATAAAGTTTATTTTCCGCATTTGGTTTTGGTCTTCCCTGTTCAATTCTTCTTACGGTATTCTTCTGTTCCTTTGTTCAGTTTGTTGCTTAAATTCCTCCGTAGTTAGAATTGCTAGTTTAGATTTCCCAAAGCCAAATTATCGTTTCATGATAGTTATTTATTTAGTTAATTTAAGTATGAATTCGTTTGCTTTATTAGTTAATTCTATTGTTGCTTTTATCATCATCATGAGTAGCTAAATTCTTTGTGCTAAGATGTAGGGGATCTGTAGGTTAGACGGCTTTGACGTAGGTGACCTGTTGTCGGGCTCCGGTCGATCGACTGACATACATGGTCGATCGACCAGGGCATGTTAGATTTGCTTCGACTTAATTAATTTAATTGCTATATTTGACGAATCGAGTGCACGCGACTAGTTGAATGCTTAGGAATTGAATTGACCAACCCGACAAGATCGAACGATAGGGGAGGGAAATAGACTACTTAATTAAGACGACTAAATTAATAAGATCGAGAGATAAGTTAATTTAGATTTTGAGTTTCATTAATCAAGAACGAAAGTTAGTATTAGTGAGATTAGGGACCCGTAGCTTAGGCCGAAAGGTTGCTGCCTGTTAAATTGGACCGAGAGGACTTTTTATTTTCCCGTCTATCACGCTTAAGACAGTTTACCTAGAATTGCCGCCGTCGAAACTACAGTGAACCGACCATCTTAGCATCCCATTAATATTTTCTTCCATCTATTTTTATCTACTGCTCATTTATTTACATTAGTTATAGAACTATTCAAAACAAACCCCCACACATTTGTTACTTTGGACTAAAATTAGACAACTATTAATTGCATCGCCTCTCTTGGTTCGACCCTGACTGCCACTAGCTATAGTAGTAGTTTGGACTATAAATTTATCTTTGGTACTCTACGACGGTATCACAGGTACTTGGCCCGAATCCTTTCGTGCCGCCTTGACGTCGCTCGGGTCTCCGGGTTGTAATCTTCGATTGACCTGGGGGCTCTACTTTGACTTTCGCCCTGTCCAAGCCTCAGTCAAAGTGGGGGCTCTGTAGATACCCAATATCTGCTGAGACTCCAACAAACACCCGATGATTATCGGACTATAACATGTTTTGGAATCGCGGCCTTTGATCGACAGTTTGTGTACAACTTTACGTCGGAAAACTTAAAACATTTCAAAACATTTCAGAAATACCTGGATTGTTTAATGCACGACGACGGGGTCGCAATGACACTAACTAGAGTCAAAACCGACACCGGACCAAAAACCGACTCAAAAATTCAAATCCCGACTCCAACAACGAGTCAAACCGAGTCAACCACAAAAAACAAACATTCAAAGCCTTCTATGCTAAGATTTCCCGGATTTATGAATGGTCAAGTACCAAACATATGACTACAAATCCTAGGATAGAACAAATCATGATTGCTCTTGTATGAAAGTGACAGGACAACTCGAAGAACCGCGATGTGGCTCGCACCTCTTTGAGCAGCCCAGGTGGCCACGTCGCTCAAAACTCACAAGACCACTCATTTTTCTATAAATACCCCTCAAATGCCCCCATTTGAGAACTTACACGAGTGTCCACCCCCTCTTTTCTCCCTTAAAATTCTCGACTCGACTTCTTAAGTCACAATCCGACGCGTATTTACGACCTACCGATCGTAAATACAAGCCTTACACATTGTTTGGTACCGTCATCGTGCATTAAATCACTTGACCGACCACTTCGACCATTACACCGTCACTAATCTTAAAACATTCTTTTTACTTACCAAAACGGTTTTAAACCGAGTTTTTTCCGACCAAACGAGTTGTTACACTTACATCGGTCACTCGCCATAACCAAGCATGTAAGTATGAGGGTGTAAAAATCCTTCTTTTATCATGTTCTTATTTGTTTCATGACTATAACATGCTAAAACATGCATAACATGAACCAAAACACAGAATGAACGAGCCAAAACTGATTTTTGGCCTGAGATAGAAGCCCCTTGGTTCGTCGGCTTGCCCGCGCCTCAATGGGGTGTCTAGGTCAGAACTCAACCGTGTTTGTTCTCGTCATTTCCCTTTAATTCATTTTCATATTTACAATAGGTTTTTACTATTTCAAATAGTTTCGAACCTTTTTATTTTATTTGTTTTAACCATAAAACATTTTTCACCCTTGGTTCCTCATACCATGACGGTTAAATCCGTGTTTCGGTGATAATATTTGGTTAATAATATTGAAAAGGTATTTTAAAGCCTTTTATTTTTGGGAGGTATTTTAAAGCCTTTCATCATTTCTTTACATTTTCAAAACAGCATATTAGTCACCAACACAAAGTCATCCTTGGTTCTACATACCATGCCGGATTTTAACCCGGGTACGATGATGAATATCGACTAATTACATTCAAATGAACTTAAAACAATTAGTTCATAATCATTTTCAAAACTATTCATGTCAAGTTTGTCAAAGTCGAACCCGACACCGAATATTATCAAAATAATGATGATTATTCGAGTCACGTTCCTCAAATCAACAAATCGGGTCAAATACCCATTTTTCAATACATTTCATAAACGTTTTTCAAAAGGTCAGAACACGGCATATCACCGTAGGTTGACCCGCGCCTAAAACAGGCCTTTCAATTCTCATTTTCAAAACCAGGGGAGGCCCCTTTACACCGCCGGCAGGCTCGCGCCTCATGTAGTCGTCTGGTACAGGGCCTGTTCTCTTTCCAGCATTAGTCTAGGACGATCCCGACTCCGGTTAGCCCGGATATAGGACGGATCAGATGACTATTTGTTTATTCAAAATCATATTTGCAAAATGCTTTACTAAGACAAATGGATCACGTTATGCACCATAAACCTAATACGGTAAATGGATGTTTAATTCTCGTCTTGCATGCAAATCAACCATAAAGCCAACTCGACGTCTTATACTTGATACTTGGATTAAATCAACCGACTTAGAAAGCTCTCACATGTTAGCTTTAAATTATTGGATGCGCATTCATGCATTTAAACCGTTTTATCAACTTTTGCATTCAACCACCCAAGATCGATCAGTAGAGGCCGCTACCGCGGGCGGGATTTGGTGTCTGATTAAAGGGCTTCCCAATACGTACCTTCACCTCTTACTCAGAAACTTTGGATCGTGGACGACCTTATCCAGGGAGTACGAGAGTCATTCTAGAGATAGGATGCTAAAGAGGGACGATTTCCTTATCTTTAGTACCTATGTCAAATGCTGCTTTGTGCTTCGATTTGACCGAGGTATAAAGTGGATTTCGAACGGGTTCCAAGCATCCCACAAATGGTTGGTGGCGACTCCGAACATCTCTAATCGTTTCGAGACCCTTACCGAGACGAAACCGACCGATCTAAAACGATTCGGTCGAAAGAATTTTTACGCTGCCGAGCGTGGCTTTCAAAAGACCGTTGCATGCCCGCAGATCGAACTGAGCCTGCGGGTGGCTACGTCCACACTATCTTTGCCGCATGATAAAGAAAATTCGGGACATTACGTTCTGCGTTCAGGTTGCACCTGCCACATCGCTTTCTCTAACCCAAGTGCTGAGGTGGATGCTCAGACATGTATTTCATATCTAAAATTAAGAGCACAACGTATACTTCTACATTTTTTTTTGGGTATTTTGAACCGGGGAGATTTTAAAGATCAGGAAAGTAGCAGTTCACAAGCAGGCGCCCTGTGATGCGTGCATTTTTTATAGACTTTTTGTACCTAAACTGTCTACTTTGGTTTCTCTTGTCCTATTTGCTAGAATGAACCAAAGAGGAGCGGAATCAAGCTTAGAACATGTCCCTATACATGCATTTAGGAGATGAGTTGAGTCGGAGCTTAAAAACTACTAATTGTGATGCGCGTAGAAGCAAGGTAGCTAGGCGAGCAAAGGAAGAGCTTCAAATTATTAGTGCCTATTTTGAAGAGCCATATCTCAAGTTATAAAACAGATATTTAAGTGATTCTAATTGGAGGTGAAATATTATCCTCCTAGCTTTCCAACTCCATGAAATTCGCTTGTTTCCGACAAGTAACGAAGAAATGGTGGCCGTTTGAAGTTCAGTGCGCAAAGCAGCAATTACGCGCTAAACATTGCTCGATCGAAGGGTTAATCTACTCGATCGACCCCTTTAACCACTCGATCGACCACCTAATATACTCGATCGAGCACTTAAGTATTCGATCGACCACTTTTGAGCACTTTACTGTTCGATCGAAAGGTTTTTTTGAAGATACCTCTTGATCGAATAACTTATAGTTGGTCGATCGAGAAAATCAAGTCTGACGCAGCATATTTCAAGTCGAGACCTTTTAATTTTACCTTAGTTTATCTTATAATAATAATTATCTCTTATAAATAAGAAATTATTAGGTCATTTAGGGGACCGAATACCATGACATATCAGTAGATTGGTTTAGTTTTAGTACGGCGTTGTTCCCTCTCTCTATTCTCTGGATCTAAACTCTGTAATTTATCCCCCTTATTCTTTAGTTTAATCTAGTTTTTGTTATTCCTTGCATCTCTTAATCTCCATTCCCTTAATCCTTGTTTTTCTCTAATTGTTCTTTAATTAGTTTATGTTGTTGTTATTTAATTCTCTTTATAATATGCTTGATTAAGTTATTGCAATCATTACAGTTAGTTTCATTATTTTAATCATGTTTAGCTAATCCTCTCGCTATGATTTAGGGGAATCAATGAATAGACGATAGTTTCTAAATAGGATTGTAGATATGTTGTTGTTATCATGTCTTTGTTGTTATAAGTAGCATTTAATGATGATTAGAAGGTTAATGCGCATAATTGTTCTAGTTGTTTTTGGCATACTCTGACCTAGATCGGAAGATTGGAAGGAGTGAGAACTGCTACAATTCTTTAGGATACTCTAACGAGGGCGGAAGCTAAGTTAGTAGTATTTTAGGGTGAATAGAGGACCGGAAGGACCTTTTCAATACCCCTTAGACTGATATGTGATTGATCTGTGACCTTAGCTGCAATTATCTGACGTTCATTGATGAACCGACAATCCTAGTCTCTTTCCTTTACTACTAGACTCGTTATTTATCGTTGTTTTAGTTTAGTTTCCAATCAAAAACCCAATCTTGTGACACCGACAGATTTAGATTAGCATGTAGATAGCAACATAGCCTCCCTGTGGATTCGACCTCGGCGTCCCTAGCTACATTAGTTAGAGACCCCTCGGGTTTTATTTTTGATAGGTTGCGATAGCCTCATCAAATTTTGGCGACGTTGCCGGGGAGCCGACGCTTTTTACTTGTTTTATTTGAGTTTGCCTTTAGCCTCAAGGAATTTATTCCTTGAGGCAGTTCTTATCTTCTTTTCTAGTGCTCTATTGATAGGTCCTACAGGTCTAGCTAAACAGGATTATTGGGAGAAGATCATCAAAGGGAAGGTTTGAGTACCTTTGATCTTCCACCTATGTTCCATCCCATGGCGCAGCAGGTGACATTTTGTGAGAGATGTGGTACAGTGGGGCACGATGCTGTTACTTGTTATGCGGAAAATAACCGAGTCTATGCCTATCGACAGTATAGACAAGGTCTTTATGGTTCTCAAAGTGGGGTTTACCCAAACTATTCTCCACTTCCACCGCAGAATTACTATGTGCCGCCACATCCGATTCGGCAGCAAGGCTTTTAAAAGTCTTCATTTTCTTTTCCGCCGCAGCAAGTTCCTCCCTCTACTATCAACAAGGAAGAGATTGTTGAATTGAAGTCTTTTGTGAAGATGCTTGTACTTCAAGTGAAAGAATATGATAAATTTAGATAAGCTTATTTCAAGGAATTTAAGTCTCAAATAGCTCAATTAGCTGCCGAGTTGGATTTTAGGCACTCAGAGACGGTATATGCTATCTGTACCAAAAGCGGTCTTTCCTATGAAGGACCTTAGTTGCCTATTGATGATGATGATATGTATGACTCGGAATTTGAAGATTTAGTTGAAAATGAAGCATCCTACAAAGACATCTGCACTGTACAGCAACAAAAAATCGATCGAACTAGCTACAGTGTTCGATCGAATGAATTATATAAGGGAGAGCTCGATCGAACATAATTCAACATTCGATCGAACAGTTTGTACGAGGAAGACCTCGATCGAACTAATGCAAGTGTTCGATCGAGCAGTTTTAGCGAGGAAACATCTCGATCGTGTACTGTTCTCTCTCGATCGAATTATTTGGCTATGGACAGCGTCGATTTGTCACTTACGCCTATCCTGGATGACGATAAGAGGGTAATTGAAGACCAATCCTATCCAATTGAAGGTAATGCTATTCCTTTTATTGATCCCGATGGGGTTCCATCTAATACTTCCGTTAAATCATATATTGTTGTTGATTTGACGCCTCCGCCCCAGTTTGGGAGCAAGTTGGAGGAATATCGTTTTGTTTCTTCTTACACAGGTCTTGACAGGTTAGAAGACCGAGGAGAAGGATTTGAAGATTCCATCCCACGTAGGAAGAAGGAGCGAGAGAAGGGCAAAAATGGCGGGGTCCATGATGCTGTAAAAAGCCGTTGTTCTTCTGATGCTTTACTGTGGAGGCCAAAAGTGAAAATCATGGATTTTGAAGGGACTGCGTTCAGTTAGAAGCCTTGTTGTGGGCCATTAATTTTTGTTGATGGATGACGAAAGAAGGTCGAGCTAGGACATATCTGAAACTAGCGCTGACCGGGAGGCAACCCGAATTTTTATGCTTAGTTGGATTTTTTTTCAAACATTTTAGTTTTTATTGCGTGTTCACTAATTATTTTTATCGACTATAGATTGCGGAACATTTTAGATTTGTTTTTCGTAATATTTTTGGGGCGCTATTTGCGTAATTGCAAGTACACCTGCATTCTTTTCGCGAATTGAGTTGATCCGGTGCTGCTAGCTACGACCTCCCATGTTGCTAGCTGGTTTGGGGAGGTGTATCTCTATTTCATGCTATCCTGTGAGTTTCTTAGCTCTTTATCTCCTTCATTTCCTTTAGTTTGCATTTTCCCTTTCCCTTTTTGCTGCTTTTGCTAGCTGTTGTGTACAATGAGGGCATTGTACGTGTTGGAGTTTTTGTCCTCCACAATAGTGCGTGATAATATTATTAAATCTCATTAAGGAATATGCATGGGATATTCATTGGCAATACTAGTCAGCTGATCAACGTATATCGGTAACGGTTGGCCAACTAGGGTTTGACGTTACTGTCGTGAGACGGCGGTGTTCAGCTGATCCCTTTCTGTCACACCTAAAGGAACGAGCCCCAACACGAAAACTAATTAATTGTATGAGATACAGTTTAATTAGTCCCTTGATAAATTGACTAAGAGTTAGTCGATTAATTAATTTAGAGAGTGTGGACGCAGGCCCACGGGGGTCGCTCGGTGAAAACGAGCAAGCTTTGCATTTGTGGAGTCGCCACCAATTTATTGTGGAAAATTGGAAACCGTTCGAATACCTCATGCCATGTCAAGACACAAACTAGTGACATGAACTCCAAGAACTCGTTACCCTTAGCATTCTATGTCTAGAATGACTCTCGTGGATGCCAATGAACACGGATGTTCACAGAGATCTGGAGTAAGGGGTGAGGGTACGTATTAGGAAGCTCTTTTGATCGAACACCTAATCTCGCCCGCCTCGATAGCGGCCACTACTGATGATTAGGGAAGTTATTCATACTCGATATGTTGTCGATTATATGCATGCAATGCAACATCCAATAAATTAATCCTAACATGTGAGAATTAACTAAGTCGGTTAACAATTAATTTAGCACTCATTAGGTCGAAACATGATTTAGAATTAATTACATGTGAGAGCAAGTAAATAATCATACAATACGATAAATAAAAAAATGCAATAATTAAAATTATAATTGATTAATTGATTTATGTCGAAAATACATTTAAAACGGATGGTTTGAGAAAAGAAAAGGAAAAAAAATTAACGAACAGATTATTAGTGATAATACGAATAATAGTTAATTAATACGTAATTAATAAACTAGGTCAAGGCAGAAACGAGAGTTCAAAGACAGAACTCAACCCGGAACAGGCGCAGCAGAGCTGCGTCCTTTGGAAGAGGCGAAGCAAACGCTGCGTCTATTCCTAAGTTCAGTTCTGGCTGTGAAGCCGAAATTGCATATTGTTAATATTCATTGGTAAATTAATGATTGATTATGGACATTTGACTCGGATAGAAGTGATTTAACATATTATTTACATCTGATTGGGTCATAAAAACAATAAAACATGGGAGGAACTAATTAGAACAAATTAATTAGTAGATTAATTATAGGGTTAATGATACAAATTAAACAAACTAATCAAATTAACGGGGTTATTAATGACGAACTAATGATAATAAATAACAGATGAAGACGGTTTGACGGGATTTGACGGTTTTACGAAATGAAGACGGTTTTTGACCCGGACTCCAAATGTACTCTAATTACTGCCAAAACGACCGTAATGACACCTAGATGACAACTATGAGGTAGACACAAGTGTTTGAGCTATCACTTGACGATAAACTTACGAACTGTCATAAATCGTTCCGTGTACCAAACATGCGGCCCAATCATCACCGGGTGGCTTACGGGAGGTGCAGAAATGAGGTATCTACAGAGCCCCCACTTTGACTTAGGCTTGGACAAGGCGAAAGTCAAAGTATAGCCATCAGGTCAATCGAAGATTACAACCTGACGACTATGGCGACGCGAGGCGACTCAAGGGGTCTGAGCCAAGGACCTGTCGTCGGGAACATTTTAGAGTCTGTCGACTATCGGGGAGGGTCGTTTAAAGTCCATTAGACTAGGTAAGGAAGCTCGCCAGCCATAAGAAGAGACCATACCTGAGACTTCTTTCTCGAGATGTTTCCGGAGGTGCATAGGAGCTGAGGGTAAGACCTAAAAGATATGTAAGGATTGTGCTAGGGTGTGGGACCCTAAAGGAAAGCATCGACGAGAAGGAGGTCAAATATAAGTTCAACCTAAGGGGTAACCAAGGTTTGGGTATAGGAACTCTAAGAAAAGGTGATCCTAAAGGACTATGATCCTAAAGAGAAAAGGATATCCTAAAGGAATATGATCCTAAGGGTAGAAGTGTATGAATTCTATGGAGTTTGGGAACCTAAAGAGCTAGACGTGTTAACCTGGGTGTACGAACCTAAAAGCACGGCTGGTATGGGAACTTAAAGGCTTATGAACCTAAGAGAAATGGGATCCTAGGGTTAAGTTTAGGAACTATTGGGTTACTAATTCTTGTTTTAAACGCGTGCGTCTAAGCTTTCTGAGGTATGAGAACTCCAAAAGGATTTATGGGTTTATAAACCTAAGGTCGTTTGGTATGGGAGCTTAAAGGTTTATGAACCTAAAGGAGGCCATTTTGAGATCTAAGAATCTAGGGGTACGAATCCTAACTTTGGGTTTACGAACCTAAGGAAGGAGGCTCTGGTTTGGGAACTTCTGGAGAACGATACCTCTGCCGAACTCCGTGAGGAAACAATAATATTGAGGGTAGCAGGATGTTGGTAGAAACTGCTGGGAGAAATCTGCTTGGGTCGGTCTTCAAACAAATTTCGATAAAACTTGAGATTGATGTTGAACTCCACGTGTTGAGAGGGACGATTGGCTGTCCGGAACTCTCGCTGGGAAAAATCTGCTTGGGTCGCTCTTCAAACAAACTTCGGTAAAACTTGAGATTGAATTCCACGTGTTGAGAGGGACAATTGGCTGTCTTGAACTCTCGCTGGGGGAACATAATTGAGGTGTGTCAAAACACCTGTGAGAGGATATTCGCTCGTTGTTGCAAGCGAAGTCTTGATAAAGTACTGCGACAGTTCACAGTCTACTCGGACTTGAGCGAAGCCCCCAGTTGGAGCGAGCACTGCTTCTGATACTTACCTGCATAGTTAGTGGCCACACAAGAACGCAATCTAATAGAAAAAAAAAAGAACATAAACATGAGAAAACACATAGGTTTTGCAAAATTTGTTTCTTTATAAGAGTTATTTAAAACTTGCTCAAAGAAATTTGTCGTTTGTAATGCGTTATGCATATTCAATGGGCTTTAGACATAGGACTTGACGTGACATTGACTCACTAGGATGCAAGACGATAGACTGATGCAACGCTGACTTAGATTTGACGCGACACAGGGGATGACCTTGACAGACTTTGCTTAAGTATGCGCAACCCCTAGCCAAGTGTGGGTGACAATGCGTATCAGTTCCAAAGGTAGATGAATTGATGGCATATAAAGGCAAGGCATGAGCCATGGATCATCTGTCTACTTGGACATCTTTTGACATCGTTTGCTATAAAAGAGACTCCTCTTGAGGCACAATAACTTCGAGAATTGATCTAAGACCTCATAATTGCCTGGACCGAGCACTAGCTAGACTCAAATTAGAGAGGAGAATAAAAGAAGGGTGGCATCTTGGAAGAGAAGCCCCCATGATGAGAAGATGACTCTGGAATTTGGTAAAAAAGAGAATGGGCGACAAAAAGGAGCCCCCAGTAAAGAGGTGTTGGTTGTGGAAGGGGTGTTAATTGAGGTTAGAAGGTTGAAAATTGGGATGGTTGATAATTGAGGTTGAAAGTTGGGATGGTTGTGTCCATGAGGACTGCCTACATATTCACGTGAAGTGAAATCAAACCAGATCATAGTTCTGAGGTTTGGTTAATTTTGTTTGGGTGTTGTGGTTGTATCCTTCTTGTGTAAGAAAGGACTGCCTACGTATCCACCTGAAGAGGTGAAATCAAACTGTGCTCGTAGTTCAGGTGTGTGCCTAAGCTTACGTTGTCAGGACCTTAAAGTGCAGGGGTCACGAGGGTATATTCCTTTGGTGACTCGAAGAATCGATTTGAGATAACTCCCTCTGATCATAGACCAAAGAGGTATAACTAATTTTGTAAAAAAATTCCTTGTCATGTGAGCACACTTAGTGGACCCTAAGGATGATATAGGTTCGTCCCGTTCTAGGTAGCAAAGTATTTGAAGACTCCGTGTCTGGGTCAAAATGAAACTGGATTGGATATTTGGAATGTGGAGCTTGGACATAAGAGGCTTTGATGAGCAAATCTCTGGAGCTTGATTTTGTGGAGTTAAGGCTTGATGGGATTATGGCTTGTAATGTTGCTTGGGAATGGAGTCTCTTGGCTTGATGTAGCCTGAGCACATAAAGGTAGATTAAAATGACGTGGGTTCAAATTTCCATGTCTTGGCCCTAAAGGATGGGTATACTTGACAAGCTTGAGAGGATATTCAAAATTCCTAACTATCTCCCTGTGACGTTCTCGAGAAGGACTTAGGGTGTGTGAAAGGCTAAGTGAGGGTGCTAGCTGACCATATTCATCGATGTCTTGATTAAATATAAACTTCAGCAGGAGTTTGTATTTGATTTCATACTCGTTCTTGATTCAGACTCAGATTCTTGGTCTAGAATATACCTCGGCTTTTGCTCAGATTCTTGATTCGGGCTTTTGAAGATAACTTTGACTTTGGATATCGATGTCTAGAATATACCTTCATCTTTTGACTCTTTTGTCTTGGATATTGGGCATAACTATAGCCTTGGATATTTACCTCAGTTTCTCTTGATTGAGCCTTTTGTCTTTGATCATGGCTCGTATCGTTTTGGATTTGCTTGTTACCATGGATTTGGGTCAGACTAGCACCTTGGTATGAAACGGGTTGGTCTTTAGTAATACGGGTTGTTTATTGTGGGGAATGGGCTTGCCTTCCGTCATGGATCGCTAATAAGGGAGATGGTCTAGATCCGTCCTAGAATCTCTTGAGATAGGCTCGTCCTAAATTGGGGTTATAGTGAGGTTTCTATTGCCAGACATGGAATAGGTAAAGAAAGAACACGGAGTTTCAGGTCCTCTACAAATTTGACGGAACATCGTTTAAGTGCATTCACATCGACTTGCCATGTGCTGTTAATTGTTGTTCATTTTAAAATGTCCCAAATCAATTCTTGTTGTCACAGGAAAAGGATAAAGGATAAGATATGAAGAATATGTGGATTGAGAATTGTACTTTTATTGAAATGGATAATGAATGTATATAACATAGACTCGAGAAGACACGTGACTCGTGGGAGAGCCCCCAGATTGTCACTAGAAATGGACACGAAGAAAGATACTAGAACCATTGGGAAAAGAAAGCCTAAGACTCGTACTCGGACCCGGACTTTGACTCGATCTTAGATCTAGACTCATAATCATCGGCCCACGATTGAATATTTACTCTTCCAGCCACTGGCTTCGGCATCTGGCTTTGAGCATTCATCCATTTGAGCACCACGTCCTCATTATTGGGAATACTAGAAGGATAATTGTCAAGAAGAGTTTCCTGATAAGTGGCATATCCATGAGGATTGCCTAACTTGCCGTCTGAGTTAATAGTTGAGAGGGACAACTCCCCACTTTCGATCATATCTTGAATCACATGCTTGAGCTTATAGCACATCTCAGTATCGTGTCCTTTGCCCCTATGATATTGGCAATAGACGTTCTCATCCCAGAATTTAGATCTCTTTTCTGGATCTGGTGTAGGACCGACAGGCTTCAACATTCGTCGTTCTATGAGTCTCTGAAGGGCATCGGTGTATGTAATACCAATGTTGGTAAATTTCCTAGGGGGTGTATCCTTCTTTTCGAAAGCCTTTGTAAATTACCTTAGAGAATTGTTAGGTTTTTTTGACGAAGGCTCCATGAGGTTGCCTTTATTGATTTTGATTCCTGGATAAGAGAACTAGGAATGGATTGCCCACTCGTTGCTTTAGGACCGTCAGGTTTAGGGTCTGTCTGGACATTTCCCATCTTGAGAGGTTGGGCATCAAGCTTCTTGCCCATTTCAGCAAACTGGTTCTCCATGTTGGAAAGTCGAGAGTTTAGATTATCAATAACCCCCTCTATTTTGGAAAATTTATTATTGAAGGCAATGGAAAGCATGAGCATTCCACTTTGGATATCATCGTCTTCAAGGACATTGATCTCTTCGCTATCATGAGGAGCGAGGAGGTGAGAACAGTCTAGGAATGATTCTTCATGGTCATGTTTAATGATATTAGACCCAAGAGGGTCGGTCTTCTTGGATCGCTCGATAGAAGGTGGCTTAGGAAGCTTGCCCTCTTCGATCATATCTTGGATGGTGTGTTTCAAGAGAAAACACTCTTCAATATCATGGTCTCTACCTTGGTGATATAAGCAGTATTTGTTGCCCTTCCAGAGGTTCACCTATTTCTCTAAAGGAGGATCCGGAGTCGGCCCTATTGGATGAAGCTTGCCTTGGGCAGAAAGTCTCTTCAGAGCATCGGCATAAGACATGCCTAAATCGGTAAGCACCCTTTGATGCCTTCCAGGTTTCCTTTCAGCTGTTTTCGGCTTTCTAGGACGATGGTTATTGCAAGAGGTAAGCTTTGGACGACCTAGACTAGAGGTTTCTCTAGGTGGCATGTTCTTTTCCACCATTCCATTCTCGAGGGAGAGGACGCGAATGCTCAAATTTTCGACCATAGCTTGAACTCGTAGGACCATGGCGTAAACGTCATGGAGAGATATGGTAATTGTGGCTTGAGCTACTTCGTGACTTTGCTGACTGACGGAACTTGCTGGATTCCTACTCGACAGAAATGACGCGCATTACAATTCAATTCGACATGGGATCACGCATACCAAGGCAACAAACAAAGAGCACGGGAAGGGACAAGTAACCACGAGGGTAAGACGAGACGGAATAACTAGACTCTTGACTTGTGAAATCATGAAATGTCGTGAGTGACTTCTCGTGTTTGAATTCACGGTGCTTGACTTTAATTTTAGACTCGAGTGTTGACTTTGACAGAGTGACATTTATGTGGTTGACTGGATTGATGGGACTGACGACACATGTTGGTTCTAGACTCGAGGTTTGCTTATAGGTGTTAAGAAGACTGCTGTAGTTTAGACTCAAATATGAGGCCCATTGAGACTCGTGTGTTGAGCCTCGGAACGTGTGACTAGAGGTGTCGGAGATGTTTAGATCCTAACTGAATTGGGGTATGGGGGTCCAAAATGACGGCGTGTCGCCTTAGGACTTGACTTGAATTTTGAAAAGACCCAAAATGTAAAGGAAGACGGGTTCATGACTCGACAGAGCTCCGACTAGGATATAATCGGTTTGAATTTTGACTTTAACTTAGCCCAATTGAATTTACATATTTATATTTACACGGTTGGAAAATATTTTGGTTTAAAATGTTTTTCTTTTTTTGGTTTTCGTTTTTTCTTACGTTTTTTTTTGTTGGACTTTTTTTTTTATTTACGAAGGATTTTATTTATGGAAAATTTAATAATTGACTTGAACTTTGAAAATGAAATTTTACAGAAAGTGATGTTTGAAGGAAATGGATTTTACATTTACAGAAAATTGGACATTATTTAACTTACAAAATGGATTTTTGAAAAGGTTTTTTTTTTTTTTTTACACGGGTTTTGAAATGGGTTTGAGGCCCGAAGTTTGACTTGACATTTGGACAGAGTTTTGGCTTTGTTTTGCGTTGTTTTGAAAATGTTTACATTTTTGAAAAGGATTTTATTTTACAAAAAATCGTCATAGTTTCGTTTAGAAAAAGGTGATCACATACAAGCATTTATACAGGCATTATAACGGAATGCTGAGTGCATTTAGAAGGGTTTTGGCTTAAAAAGGTGGGTTGCCATACCAAGCAATGAAACCCGGGGTCTGTGGAGAGGCTCGTGCCAAACTGGAGTAAGGCCGATTCCTAGTCCATTTCCTCGAGTAGTGAAAGCCCTTGATACAAACAAGAGTAAGCACCATGGTATGGTTAACGTCAATCGATGTCCATCCTTAGGTCAGATAAGAATTTGGACCGTCCAGACGGGACGATTGGTCGAATGGGTTGGGTTGGACCTAGGAAGGTCGAATAAAACGATCTAAGAAGATCGAGTAATGAAAACCGACAACTGTCTCATATAAACTATTCCCTAACCTTGTTCAAGTTTCACCCTTGGCAACACGTAAGTGTATTAATCCCCAGCGGAGTCGCCAAACTGTGGACGCGGGCCCACGGGGGTCGCTCGGTGAAAACGAGCAAGCTTTCATTTGTGGAGTCGCCACCAATTTATTGTGGAAAATTGGAAACCATTAGAATACCTCATGCCATGTCAAGACACAAAGTAGTGACATGAACACCAAGAACTCGTTACCCTTAGCATTCTATGTCTAGAATGACTCTCGTGGATGCCAATGAACACAGATGTTCACAGAGATCTGGAGTAAGGAGTGAGGGTACGTATTAGGAAGCTCTTTTGATCGAACACCTAATCCCGCCCGCCTCGATAGCGGCCTCTACTAATGATTAGGGAAGTTATTCATACTCGATCTGTTGTCGATTATATGCATGCAATGCAACATCCAATAAATTAATCCTAACATGTGAGAATTAACTAAGTCGATTAACAATTAATTTAGCACTCATTAGGTCGAAACATGATTTAGAATTAATTACATGTGAGAGCAAGTAAATGATCATACAATACGATAAATAAATAAATGCAATAATTAAAATTACAATAATTACAATTGATTAATTGATTTACGTCGAAAATACATTTAAAACGGATGGTTTAAGAAAAGAAAAGGAAAACAAATTAACGAACAGATTATTAGTGATAATACGAATAATAGTTAATTAATAAGTAATTAATAAACTAGGTCAAGGCAGAAACGGGAGTTCAGAGACAGAACTCAACCCGCGGAACAGGCGCAGCAGAGCTGCGTCCTTTGGAAGAGGCGCAGCAAACGCTGCGTCTATTCCTGAGTTCAGTTCTGGCTGTGAAGCCGGAATTGCATATTGTTAATATTCATTGGTAAATTAATGATTGATTATGGACATTTGACTCGGATAGAAGTGATTTAACATATTATTTACATATGATTGGATCATAAAAACAATAAAACATGGGAGGAACTAATTAGAACAAATTAATTAGTAGATTAATTATAGGGTTAATGATACAAATTAAACAAACTAATCAAATTAACGGGGTTATTAATGACGAACTAATGATGATGATAAATAACAGATGCGAATATATCAACGATGAATTCCAGAGACTCAATATCGATGAATCGAACCTCTAAAAACCCGAATTTATTTTAATGACGAAAACCCGCAAATATGAATTATAAGGAATTTAAGTCGGGAATTTTAAGATGAATTAATTAATAGTGATTTACATGTTAAAATTATTATGCTAAAAATATCGTGTTAATGAAACATGAACAATTGAAGACAAAAGAAAACAAACAGACGAACAAAAGACGAAGGAAGAAGAAAGAAAGCAGGAACTGCGGCAACCTCGAGAAGAAGGCGCGGCGATCTGCGTCCCTTCAAGAGTCGCAGCGATTCTTTGCGCTCTTTCTCGACGTTTGTCTCCTGCTAATCCGTAAAAAGGGTTCGAAATAAGGTTTTATAAATTGGTTTTGAATGTATTTTCGACGTAAACCTTACAATAACGATTACAAAAATAAAGTACAATAATGAAAGAAGGGATTTACACCCTCAGACTTACATGTTTGACGAAACGAGATTGACTAAGTTAACGTTTAGTGATTGCTCGACTCGAATATATGACGAAAGTGCCCTCTAAGAGGAAATTAAACAAAGTTGATTAAGTTGATTGATGTGGAGCTGGTCAAATTGGTCGGTCATGCAAAACGAGGCTGGTACTCAGAAGGATCCGAGCTTACGTGGTCGAAAGTTCAAGCACGTAGACGCCAAAAAGCAAGAGTGTGGTCTTAGAATGCAAAGGGAGAAGAGAAGGGCGGACACTCGCGTGAGAAATATGAGGAACGAAGGTCCCTATTTATACTAATCGCGGAATTAGGGTTTAGGAAAGGAGAGAAAAATTCGGAAACAACCGACTTAGGTTAAACACGGAAACTTGGATAAAAAGAAAGCCTGGAGAAAAGACGCAGCATGTACTGCGTCCCTTGGAAGAGGCGCCGCACTTGCTGCGTCCTTTCTCCAGCGGTTTCCTCCCGCGCAAGAAAGCGCGTTTGACAGTCTGTCGTATTTTAGGCATAACGTTCTCTACAAGACTCGGAATAAGGTGATTTTGGTGGCGTTGGAAAGCTAAGAAAGAGATCTAGAACTTTATGTGAAATAGGCCTGACCCAAAAAAGTCGTTATGACCTCGTAAAACGGGCCTAAAGATCGGGTTATCATTTTAGCTAAATGAAATACACATTTTGTAATGTAAACTTTAAGTTTAGCCCAAAGAAGTAACATGTGACTCAAAATGAGAATATCCATAACATTTTATGACATCTTAACCTTAGGTAGACAAGCACATTGCTTTTGACTCGGGATTTGACGGTTTTACGAAATGAAGACGGTTTTTGACCCGGACTCCTAATGTACTCTAATTACTGCCAAAACGACCGTAATGACACCTAGAGGACAACTATGAGGTAGACACAAGTGTTTGAGCTATCACTTGACGATAAACTTACGAATTGTCATAAATCATTCTGTGTACCAAACATGCGGCCCAATCATCACCGGGTGGCTTGCGGGAGGTGCAGAAATGAGGTATCTACAGAGAGATATCGAGTTGTGAACTCGAGGCGCGGAAATTATTATTTAATTATGCGATAATTGAATAATAAATTATTTGAGACGGGAATTAATGATTAAGCAGTTAATTGTTAAATTAGTACTAATTGACTAATGTGATTTGTATTAGTATGTAAATATATGTGTAGCTGTACATACATATTTACGGAGTGTTTTTAAGAGGGAATTAATTGGGAAACATTTTTAACATAAAAGATGCTAAAGACGGAAGATTTATATCAATTTGTGAGACAAATTGTAAAATCGAAATGGTCCCATGTGAGGGCACATTACACGGTTCAAAGTTGTGAGTGGAAGGATCATGATTTGTTTTCATGCATGCTTTTTCTTCCACTAAACATTGTTCTTCCGAGTTAACTTTTATTCTTTTCAAGAGCCACTTTTATTGGGTCATAAAAAGAAAAGAAAAAAACACTCCCCATAAGACCCATATGAACCGTCCAAACCAAGAGCACACAACACTTGTGTTGTTCATTTTTCCACTCAACTTTTGCATGTGGAAAATTCTAGAGTACATCTCTCTAAAATCCAAATAAAATCAAATTACTAATCTATAAAATACTATTAAAAGCCTAGACTAAAATGACTCATAAAGTCCACATAGACAAAGCCACATAGGCTTATGAAATGCCACATTTGATTAAAGAATGACACCTGCGCATAAAAATTGCCAGCACGGGCTATTTGAAAATTCTACGTGGAAACATTGATAAACACTTTACAATTAGTCGGCAAAACTAGATAAAAAAATGAAAAAATTTACCATTCATCTTCCCCACCCAAGAAGCGTTTCTTCCCAAATTCAATAACAAATCTTAATTCAATGATACAAACCAATGCTTATGAGTTAATTACTATATCACAAATAAATGTTCATGAATGATTCAATTACTATATCAATTATCAATTGGCTCATGGTCTTCATACGTTTCTCACCGAAGCAATCAATGTTTGTGAATGAGTGCTTTGTTACAATTTCCGCATTTAACTTCGACTGCTATTTAACTCTTATTGTTGAATCGCTGATCTACGCTGCCGGTAACTTCATCTTCGAGCTTCAAACATTCGTTTCCATTTGCTTTTTTTTATTGCTATTGGCGTTGCCGGAATGCATGTACACGTTTTAAATCAAGTAGTTTGTTTGTGTTTCGGTGAAGCTAATACTTATTCAATTTGTTTCTGTATATACCGCGCTATGATTTAATCCGACTTCTGCAGGTTTCGGTTCGATTGATTAAATACTACGCTTCGCGGTCTACGAATTGTCCATTTATAATCATGGTAAGTGCCCAAACCTACAATTTTCTCTACTAAAACTTATCGCTTTTCCGCAAATAAGTGTAAGCAGAATATTAGCTACTGTTATGGTTCATGTTGTTGTTGTTGTTGCTGCTGTTACATGCAATTTCATCTTGCTACCCAACAACTAGGGTAATCAGGTATAACAATACTCTCCGTCTCAAACATTTGTTTTTATTTTAATCAAATGTAAAAAAAAGTGATTTTTATAAAGAGAGTACAATTTATTTTGATGTGCTCTTATTTTTATTATGATCTTAGTAACTAACCGTTCAATTGTCTTTTCTCCTAAGATTTCGAATAAATTCATCGTAGAATACCAATCTGGGGTACTCACGAGTGAAGACATTGATCAATTAATCAGCTGCGCTATGAGACATAATTGGCGAAGTTCTTATGTTGTGATGTATAAAGCAAATGGATACCCCAGGTATTTTTCGATTTAATGATCCACAATATACAAAGTTAACATATATACAAAGGTTATTGTTTAAAATAATTTATTCTCTGAGTTACGGTCACAGTTGGATCTTCGTAGCATCATCTTCGTGCAATTTGGTGTGATATGCCATTTTCTTATCTTTTAATTTACAGTAGCTCTGTTATTTGAGACTTTGGCTATTTACTGTTAGGGGTGGGTTAATCAATTCATCTATTAAAGGATGTAATTACTGAGTTTGACTTTAGTTTTATTTATAGTTGTATGGTTATTGAATGGTTTAATGAGTATGTTTGGATAGGCTTCTTCGAAGCCAGTTCAATGTAGATTGATCAGTATGAGGACCCTTAGAATCGTCTCCTTAAAAGGGAGTGTTTTTTTTGTACTCTTTGATATGGAGTTTAAGGTTAACTATGGGATGGGATAAGGGGAGATGAAGGGTTAAGCAGTGCAATACAAGGTAAATTCCTTCCAGATTTCCTAATCTAATTAAAAAACTCGGTGAAGGCAATGAGTATAGGATCGTTTATAGAATTCTTTACCATGATAATGTGTACCAATAGTATGGTTAAATCCTTTTTGCGATTTATTAATCACGATAGTCTGTGCTGTTGCATTTGTTTTTATTCTGATTTGATTAATTTGGGTTTATAAAGCTTTCAATTGGATAAGACTATCTTTGTGAACTAATTGATATGTGATAAATTAATCTCTCGAACGATCAATTTGTCAGCTGATATCTCTAACGTCCATTTGTTTCGATTCCCCTTATTGTGAATAAACAGTTTACTAGCCCTATTATTGTGTGGTGCAGATAAGTTACGCTTTTGACTGGCTTCTAAATCATCGAGTACAATCAAACTCCCTCGTGTGGGGCGTTCAGTAGGAATTACAGTGTAAAATTGTTATCGCTTGACAGATTTATCTAATGGGTTCCTTCAACAATTTCCTTTCATTGTAGTTGTTAACCCAAATGGACCAGGGCAAACATTTCTTTCTATAATGTGGACCTAAGACAAGATCACAAGAGGGAGAACAATACTCAAGGTATGAAATTCTAGACCATTTTTTGTTACCTTACATATCTCATGGGTTGATATTTATTTAGGACATTTTAATGCTTTTCTAGGTGGTACTTGAAATTGCAATAGTTCATCTCCCACTTTGGCCACAATACTCCAACTGATGGTGTGCTCAATTAAAAGAACATGTGGAGCACCGAACGAGCCAACGTGAACTTGATCCAAATGTTGTTATGTACAATCCGGTCCACCTTTATCAAGTCTTAAACTAAGCAAACAATGTTGTCGGTATTACTATTGAGACAATATATTGATTTGTTCAATAATAACTTTTATATGTTGCCAGTAAAGACAGGAAAATTGGTTAACAATGTACAAGAGGCTGGTTTCTGTATAACGGATAATTGTGATTTGAGACAATAGTTACATATAATCCTACTTCACAAGGAATTAAGTGATTATTTATATGAGCCATAACATTTAGATTATATGGAAATGAAGCTGTCTAATTATAATTAGTTTATCACAAGAACAAACTCAATTATGAAGAAACTTAATTACTCATTTTTTAACTTGCACTTTCTCTATTATCTGTCCTAAATCCTTTTCCAAAGATTTTAAATATACGATCTAACACTTTGCTTCCAACTATTTTGCATTGTCGTTGAACCTACGGTCAAACAAAAACGTTACATGAATTTCATGGGCAAAAAAACTAGTTGTTAGTAATAAATCTAAAATATTTATTAAGTTTGTTAGTAATATTTACATATTATCAAGGGTAATCTTACAATATATCTAGTTAATATTTGTAAGGTTTTGGGTAAGTTCTTGGGTGCAATTTGAGAGGAGGCTTTCTTCTTTGGAGGCTTGGATTTATGGAGGATCTTGCCACATATTGAATAACTCAAGAACAACCAAGATGGGTGATCTTGGTTGTGCCCATATGTGCCTATCATCAATGTAAGGAAATTATTTTTCCTCTTCTTTTATATTTTTTAATGCTCATATATTACATGCATAATGCATAGATCCAAATATTTCTAAAATAAAGAAGGGTTATGGTCTTTCAAGTGGTATCAGAGCTTTGGCTTGTAATATGCATGTTAATTTTAAGCATTTTAATCTAATTATGAGATAATTTTAAAATCAAAAATGGTGCTAAAATGAAGATTTTTGCACGAAAATATTTGCATGCATACCTTCTGATCTCAGATGATTTGTGGTCAGATTTAGTAAGTTGTGGAATTATTTTGCTATTTATTATCATTTTTATAGAAAACCGAGTCGGTAATATCGTATTTTGGTTAAGAGGTTAACTAAAACAGTTAAACTTGGATTCTGACCTTGAATTTTTTATATGTTATCACATGCAATTTTTACAAATATTCTGTAAAATTTCGTAAAAAGTTATGAACATTTGCATGTTTAATGATTTTTAATGGTTAAAAATCAATAAAAATCGATTATTTTATTCAAAAATAATAAATAGAGTTTTCTAGGTATGAAAATTTTTGGTATATTCCAAAATATGTTTTATATGATAAAAGTGAAATTTAGAAAAAGTTTTCACATTTTTTTATATTTATTGGATTTTATTCAATAAAAACCGATAAATATGGGTATTTTTGTTCATAAAATTAATTCGAATTTTTTGGACTAAATTTTTTACCTTCTTAGGTCCCTGGAAGAGTTCCAGAATGTACAAAAATTTTGTGTTAAAATTTGTAATGGTTAAAATTATGTTTTGAATTGTTTATCAAGGTCGTGATAAAAACCGATTTAAATGGCACATGGATAATATCAATTCAAACTAATTCTTATTAAGAAATTAGTGTGGACTAATTTTGAGTTCTAAATAAGTTTAGACAATTAGTTTGAGTTTAAATGAGATTTAAGTGTTGATTACTGATTTTTAACGGGTAAAAATCGATAAATTCCGCAAAACCGAGCTATTTTTAAAAGATTATGCTAAAGGGGCGATTTAGGCATGAAAGTTACAGCATTTTATTTATTTTTATTGATGAAAGAATGAATGTTATTTATTTAATTATTTATGCAATTTTTGTACCTAGTATGGCCTAGTTTATTTTTAATCGTTATTTCCCGAAATGTATGGGAATAGCGATTTGTTTGTAATTTAAATACGATCTCGTATCGTCGGTTTGTAATTAATTAATAGTTTTTATTTATTTAATTAATTAATGTATAATAGGAATAGCTGTGTAATTTGATTGTAATAGTTAATTTTACCGGCGTTTCCAAAAGACGGAATTTACATCGAGTCGGAGTCTATTTTGGAAGAGGTTCCAAATCCCACAAGACGGTGCATGCTTGGATGATGATCCAATGAAGTTGCTATGGACCAAGGAGTTGGTTTCCGAATATGTAATAATCTAGTTAATTTGATTAGCTAGGTGGCCATACTAGGATTTATCCGTTTTTGCATGTTTATTTATTTTATTTTATGCTAGTTCATCATGCCGAAATCGCCACACATGCAATTTTATTTGGTTTCATGCTTTTATCTTTCTATTATCGATTTAAAGTTATCGGAGATTCACCTAGTTAGTTCACTTAAAGGAGAATGATAACTAATTGACAAGATCTCTCACATTCTTTTAATTTAAAATTGAGATTAGCCTTACCAATTATTAACACCTATGAATCCCTTGTTCATTAGAGCCACGCTCGCCCAAGCGGGGTGTTCCCTTTTTACCTCGGGTAAGTAGGGTGATAAGGGTTATCACGCGCCAAAATTGGTTGGACTCAACGGGGTATAAGACGGTCTTGTATTTCGGGGCTAGTAGATAGATTTGTTGAAATCCATCAACCAAGAGTTCTAATGATAGAATTAGTCAAGCGTTGACTTACCGAATTTAGACAATTATGGGATGTTTCGCCCAAGTGATGCCTATCTTTGTCTAAAGACGGATCTTGGAATCATTTATTTAAATTAGTGAGAGGTCATTATATAAATGGACTTGTTAAAAATGTTTATCAAGTATAACATTGAATGTTAATTTTTCCTATTTTTCGTTCATTTTCATTAATGTATTTACTATGACATCGCGCATTTTATCCTCCTTTTATCCTCTATTTATTATTATATTCATTTCGTTCTTTCATAGAAAGCGGTTCTTTGAAGGAATTCGGTAGCAATGATTGGAAATATGATTTACCAATTCATCTACGTAAGCTTACAACAATTTTTGCGATTATTTTACAACTTAACGTCCATACATATTAAAAGGGATTTCGTGTTGCAAACTCTTATTACGAGTTTAAAATAGGAGTCACATTTTATCAAGAGTGTCTTGATTTCGAAAGTGACACCTCCGTCATGAAGATGACATATTAGTTTAATTACTCAAGAGTAATTCAAAAGTTTGTGAAAAGAGTTTTCAAAAACATATAGAATACTCCAATATGATACCGTCAAATGGCTCACTTCGAGAAAGGCCAAATCGATTGTTTATGCGCTAAAGAGTTTAGGCATATGATGACAATTGAACGGTTAGGTAGTCCAATTTCGCAAGAAGTTGAGATTTTGCCACATGTTGCACTCACTTTATAGTAATTTACTCTTACTAAGTGTATAAAATATCACGAATGACATGAAGAGAGGTCTTCATGAGATTAATTTTTGCTTGTTGAAGCAAAGAGGAATGTGAAAGTGAGTGGGAGTTAAGAAGAAGCAACCCTAGATTATGCGATAAGACAAAGTTGAAGGAGACATCTACTCAAAGGATAGGCTAGTTCCACTATCTTGGTATGAGATACCAAGTACGTGTCATTTCTTTGTAAAGAAATTTACATGAATTGATAAAACGTAAGACGTCTAGCATAGGACATTTGTGTATCGAAATGATGCTAGAGTAGCAACGATTTCGATAGGGACAAATGTACCTAAATTTGGTTTTAAAAGAATGTAATCATCTATGTTTATACATAGAAGGCATCACTCATGTGATTTAAAACAAAAGGTTGTACCTACTCACCAAGTTAGAGGTATTTTACATTCTTCTCGAAAATTAAATATTATTCTATCTTGTAGATTTTAAAGTCTCTAATCCGGTGAACCCGATTGATCAACCTCAAGTAAATTCGTTTAACGTGTAAATGATAAGCACATCGAACAACCATTTGATTGAGAATCTTATGGTGTGTGCGCATAAATTATGTTTTCTTTTGCAGAAAAGAAACACAAATAGTGAGGTGATTGACCATATACATACGGATGTGTAAGGCCAATAGTAGGTTATATATACTTCGTTACTTTTACCGTAATGTTAAGTAGATGTGAAAACTTCGTATCTATTTAATAAGACCTAAAAGTGATTTTTTGAAACGTGGAATATTTTCAAAATGAAGTAGTAAACCAAAAGCACAACAAGATCAAAAATGTTGATCGGAAATTTCAAAGTAGTGACTTTGAAGGTCAATTGGGTAATATCAAGTAATGACCTTGATGATCACTAAGAAGATTGTGAACCAGTTCACATATATCTTCTCATAGGGACACCATAGAGTATGGTGTAGTCAAGAACATAAACAAAACTTTATGAGATATAGGTTGAGGTTTTTCGCAATTTTATAAGCTATTTTCTCACTAAAAGTTTAAAACCCGACTATAATAGCCTAAATGACTCCATATGAGATATGGATAGGGAGAGTCCCTAACTTGTCATTTTTATACATTTGGGACCATATATGTTTATGTTCAGAACCAATTTGTGTATTTGTGAGGGTTATCCAAAATTGAACCACTTGGTTTTTACTCCTTCAAAACGAGAACAAAGAGTTTGTGGCTCGTAATGCTATCTTTCTAGAAAGATTTTCATTTTCTGAAAGACAGAGTGGGAGAAATTTTGAACTTACGGAAGTCCAAGACTCACAAACTGAGTACAATGCAAGAAGACGTTTTTTATTGAGGCTCAGTGGTTATAAAGAGATAATATTGTGATAATATTGCATTACTTTTCGAAAGTGACGAATCCTCAACCCTCATCAAAGGCTTTTCTATAGTATGAACTCTATGTGATGGCGTGTCACCAGGCAATTCGAATTGGTCTTCTTGCACAAGATGTGATAAGGAAGGAAACATGAGATGTTTTCGAGACTTGATTTGGGGCGAAAACTTTGCACCAAATTAGGTTACCTTGATCTTGTCATAAAGGTTACATAAGATGTTTCAATTTTGAGTTGGTTACAGAGAGTGTGGAACAACCCAAAATGCCTTTATCAATTCGTATGTTCTTAGCAATATAGCCTCTCATAAGGATGAGATTCGGCAAAAAGATAATAACCTTCTCCTTGAATGAATCTCATGAAGGTAGAATTTTTGTTGATCTTATAAATGCTAAGAAGCCTAGCATGCTTGAAAGATCCCTTTTGTGATCTTATATACGTCAATGAATTGGGACCTTGGGTTCAATCATGTCATTAATCAGAATGGTATTACTCGAGTTGTCGAGGTACCATGATGATACATGGAGTTTAGTGGGGGCTAAGGTGAGTTTCTTAGTCTAAATATGTGTTTGACACATTAGTAACTAGAAATGTTCTCGGGTGAATACTTGAGAGTAGCATGGCGCATTTAAAATATCCGGATCTAATGAGATAGATCTCAATGGATATTAGCATTTTAGTCAAGAGACTTATGTGATAAGATAATTGACTCGTTCAAGGAAGTTGAACACAAAATATGATCTCTTATGCTTCCGCTGCAGGATCTATTAAATATGCTAAAAGTTGCTCTCGTCGGGACTTATCATATTGAGAATATGAGAAGTCATTACCAATTATTTCCTAGTGAGTGTCACTAGATGATTATCAAGAGCATCCTTGAGTACTTGAGAAGCACTGAGGATATACTCTTGTAGTTTGGAGGAATTTATGAATTTCGTGTAAAAGGGTTACACGATAACATTCCTATGCTTATAAGATGTTATGGGCCTAGTTTAGGAATGGTTAGCATGTAAAAGTGTTATGTGCATAAAGAATAATATGTATAAGGAGTTATACATATATGTATAAGGAGTCATACATAAATGATGTCATATGAAGGTTGTGTATGTATAAGTGTTATACGTACAAATTACGAACAAAAACTACGTACATTACAACATCCGATGTTGTAAGAGAGACAGTTGATATCCGGAGTTTAATGGAACTAGAGTAGTTCTGTTAGCCGAATATCGTCTCCCGAGAGACTATGAAAACAGTGGGAGTGTTTGACTAGCTTTAGAACCAGAGTCAAAAAACTTGTTTAGACATGTACTCAGAAAGGTTCTATGTGATGAAAAGATTGCATAGAACAAAAGGAAAATAGCAATGGAAATTAGAGTGATTCAACTGTTGCTAATCCTCTAGCCAAAGCCGTTGGTATAAGGTAGACATGATGGTTATGTCATCTTAATGTGATTGAGGAGTATACCTTAATTGCTGATGATTGTTATGTAAATATTGGATAGAGTATTAATATTTACGTAAGTGATGATCGCATTTATTGATTGAGTCTCTTCAAGAACTCAATTATTCAGTTTTGACTGAAAACATTGAATACCTTGTTTATCCGAATTGGTTGTGGAGACAATGTTGAACCCCAATTCAAGTGAATAGGATGAACATTGTATTAGCCCCTAGTCACTTAATGAGGTGACGTCTCGGAGTGACTAGATTGTAAGTCGATTGATGGTAGGTTCAGCACCATAAGGTCATGGGGATGACTAGTCGTTTACATTGGCAGACTGTGGGACACTTTACCGGGCAGTGACATTTATAGAGTCCCTTAGATCTATTGCAGACGCCTGGTCGTGGCAGGGACTTCTATGATATTCCTATGAGTCGATTCTTTAAACTGGAGAATATTATCTGAGCCAGTGCAGTTTCCGAGTGACCTTGGTTTTTGTCCTAGGTCGTGCCGTGAAAGGAGGCCATAGGGCATCTATTGGGTCATGGTGATCTGTATTGTGCAAAAGGATAGATAGGGCACACAAGAATTGTCCACCCACGTTGGGTTTATACATCTCTAGGCTACTCGAGGAGTTGTGACTGGGAAATGCGTGGCCACGCTCGGAAGTAATCTATAGTAGATTTTTCCGGTCTTGCAGTCACACTCTCGATCGAGAAAACCACTCACGATATGTTCATGTGCAAGTGCGACCTGAAAGACACCTTGCATTGAGTGGGAGATTGTTATTAAAACGAACAAGAGAATCGGTAACACACCCTTGTATGGTAGAAGCAGGATATTGTTGGGATAAGGAGTTATCCACAATTGTGTGTTATAATCATCGCACAACTTGTCTCGGACAAGTGAGAGATTGTTGGAGTTTTTGTCCTCCACAATAGTGCGTGATAATATTATTAAATCTCATTAAGGAATATGCATGGGATATTCATTGGCAATACTAGTCAGCTGATCAACGTATATCGGTAACGGTTGGCCAACTAAGGTTTGACGTTACTGTCGTGAGACGGCGGTGTTCAGCTGATCCCTTTCAGTCACACCTAAAGGAACGAGCCCCAACACAAAAACTAATTAATTGTATGAGATACAGTTTAATTAGTCCCTTGATAAATTGACTAAAAGTTAGTCGATTAATTAATTTAGAGAGATATCGAGTTGTGAACTCGAGGCGCGGAAATTATTATTTAATTCTGCGATAATTGAATAATAAATTATTTGAGACGGGAATTAATAATTAAGCAGTTAATTGTTAAATTAGTACTAATTGACTAATGTGATTAGTATTAGTACGTAAATATATGTGTAGCTGTACATACATATTTACGCAGTGTTTTTAAGACGGAATTAATTGGGAAACGTTTTTAACATAAAAGATGCTAAAGACGGAAGATTTATATCAATTTGTTAGACAAATTGTAAAATCGAAATGGACCCATGTGAGGGCACATTACACGGTTCAAAGTTGTGAATGGAAGGATCATGATTTGTTTTCATGCATGCGTTTTCTTCCACTAAACTTTGTTCTTCCCAATTAACTTTTATTCTTTCAAGACCCACTTTCATTGGGTCATAAAAACAAAAGAAAAAAACACTCCCCATAAGACCCATATGAACCGTCCAAACCAAGAGAACACAACACTTGTGTTGTTCGTTTTTCCACTCAACTTTTGCATGTGGAAAATTTTAGAGTACATTTGTTTAAAATCCAAATAAAATCAAATTACTAATTGTTGGTAATAAATCTAAAATATTTACTAAGTTTCTTAGTAATATTTACATATTATCAAGGGTAATCTTATAATATATCTAGTTAATATTTGTAAGGTTTTGGGTAAGTTTTTGGGTGCAATTTGAGAGGAGGCTTTCTTCTTTGGAGGCTTTGATTTATGGAGGATCTTGCCATATATTGAATAGCTCAAGAACAACCAAGACAGGTGATCTTGGTTGTGCCCATATGTGCCTATCATCAATGTAAGGAAATTGTTTTTCCTCTTCTTTTATATTTTTTAATGCTCATATATTACATGTGGTGTGGTTTAAAACTCGTCGTCAAAAGCTACCAACCAAAACAATATTTATAACTTCACAAACTACTCTTAGTAAAGAGGTAAGTAAAGGTCGGATCCCAAGGGACGGATATTGATGTAGGATTCTCAATTGTAAATAGCTATGTCTTAGGGTGTCGCAATTTGGGTTGAGGTGATGTGTAATCTAAACAAATCAACAAAATGAAAGTAAATTAACGAAAATAAAGCAAAGTAATTAAAGGGGTTTGTAAACAAATTATTAAAGGCACTAGGATGTCATGGGTTCATAGGGGATTCATGTGGTTTGATCATACAAACATTTTCTCAATTAGATGCAAGCACTTATTGTTGTGATGGGATCGAGTTAGTGTATATCTTACAATCCCTAAGAAGGTTTGGATCCCGGAGCCGAATCGATTAGATTGTACAACACCTACAAGTCGACTTATTCCTTCCTATTCAACTCTATGCATGGTTTAATGAGGCTCGAGTTGGTTTATATCTTACAAGCCTCATTGAAGAGATAAGAGATGGGTAAAAAATGCAAGGATTCATAGGCTCGCATTTCATCAAACATAACATGTGCATAAGTTGAAATCACAACAAGCAGGCAAATTAATTATGAAAACATATTAGATTAAGCATAGATCAATCCCCATGTTTGTTTCCCCTAATTTTCCATTAACCCTACCTAAAAAACTACTCACTCATGATCAAGTTTAGCATGCTAATAAGGTTGTCAATCATACTAACAAAGCAAAACATGATGAATAAATAAAAGTGATTAACAATAATTAAACAAGGGTAAAGATGAATTATACCTATGAAGATGATTCCAAATAATAAAGCAAAGAATAATAGAAGTAGTTGATGATTGATGGAAGGTTGTCAATCCTCCAAATAAACCCAAATAATCTTCTAATTACCCAAATAAAAGGAAGAACAGTAGAGAAATTAAAGAAAGATTAAGATGTGATTAATATTGAGAATTGTATTACAACTAAATTAAGACTAATTTAAGAGAGTATTAAGATTGGATTAAGAATTGATTAAGAGAGCATAAGAGATGATCCTAACCTAGGTAGTACAAAGGGGTATTTATACTAAAGATTAGATACAAGGATTAGGGTTACTAAGGGCTTAAATGACTATTAAGTGTAATACCCCGTATTTTAGAGGATGGTCAAAGGTTTGGTCAACATCATTTTACTGAAATGAGATTTATGGAAATGAATATTTTATATTAATTATTTATTAATTATTGAGACATGTAATTATGAGACGGGAAATAATAATTAAATAGTACATAATAATATATGACGGAGGATGTATACATATGACGCATACTAATATTAGTATATGGTATTATACAACTAATAAGGTAATACATATTTTATATAGTATTTATACGGTATTAATACGGAATAATGATAATATTACCTAATAAGATAAGAAAAGTTCTCCACCTACCTATTAGTATAAATAGGACCCTCTAGCTATTCTTTTGTTCACTTGTATTCACATAAATCACAATTAAAAGTGAGAGAGAGAAATAAGAAGAAGAAAAAGAGAGCTTTATATCTATTTTACAACCGTCTTAAGGTAACCGTCTCATAAACTTTTCTTATAATTGAATTGATAAAATAAAATAATATTTGAACCGACCTTGACCTAGATTGACCTTGACCCGACCTTGACCAGGTTTGACCTTGACCACATTGACTTTGACCCGTTGACCCCAATTTGACCCAAAATAAAATTGGGTTTTATTTATTGTATATATACCTTATTAAAGTGAACCATCTTAAGACTATTGAATCGGACCCAAATAGTGACTCGACCGGACTGACTTGTGGACATGGGTTGGGGTGTTGTGTAGGGGTCCTAATGGTGGTATTTGTGGCGGAGGTAAGGGCGGTAGAAGGTGGTGATAATCGGTTTCAGGAGGTGTTGTGTGTTGTTGTTGGTTCAGGTCAGGAAAAGGGAAGAGAGTGTCGACCCAGTTGAAAGGATGACGGGTTCTGGGCTTAGGTAGGCTTAGGTCAGTCGTAACATGGTGGGTTGAGAGGGTTATCGACGGTGGAGGTGGCGGTAACTGGTGTTGGTGATAGCGTTTTTTTTTTGCAGATCGAGAATGTTGTTGTTACACTGTTTGCAGGGGTTGGGGACCCACATGAGAGTCGTCTGACCCAGGGATGGTGGTGGTTGTCTTGGGCGGTTATAGGTAGGTCTAGGGTGGTTGTTGTGGTGCCGCATGGTGGCCAAAGGCCGCGTCTTTTTGGTGCAGTTGTTGTCGGTTTGCTATTGTTATTATTGTCGGGCTGCTGCTGCTGTGTTGCTGCGTTGTGGTTGTTGTTTTGGTGTTGGGTCGCGAGGTGGCTGAGCGTGGTGGCTATGGGGGTAGGTGCGGCGGCTGTGAGAGGTTGTGGTGGTGCCTGCTTGTGTCGAGTCAATTTATGGTGATAGGATTGGTGTTGTGGTTGTGTCGAGAAACAGGGTAGATCAAGGAAAGACGTGGTGGTGCTATGGACTGGTGTTGGGGGTCAGGCAGGGCAGAGGTGGTGGCTGCCACGGCCTGGTTGTGTTGGTGTAATGATGGGTCCGGTATGGTGTCGGGTTTAGGAGGGAAACCGGGTTGAGGAGAGGGGTTAGTGTAATTGTTGAAACGGTTTCAATCATATAAATCGTATTCTTATCATAATTTGGCAAGTTCTTATATTTAATTAATTCGAGTGGATTATAATTATTATTATTATATTTTGGTTAGGTGACGGATTCGCGAAGGATCGCTTTTGATTATTCATAACATTATTATTCGGCTTAACTTGGAATATTGCTATTTGAGGTAGGATAGCTACTCAATCACTTTAATGTTTACTTGTATGATCTTGTCTGCTTGTATTGGTTGAATTAATTGGAATTGTGACGGATGCTATATAATTGTTTTGCGGTTGTATTAAGATGATTTTACTATTGACTACCTCAGCTCGTGTCTGAGATGAGTTATACAATTGGTTTCCTCAGCCTCGTGTCTGAGATGGTAAGAATGTTGTATAGCTGAATTGTTTGCATATCATATCATGAGCACTTGCATTGGTTTCCCCAGGCAGGTTCTGCAGGACTTGTCTCTGGGATGTTATTGAGATTACCACGGCCAGGGATTGGCGGGATGAACGGGAGCCTCGGAGGATGATCATGAGCATGCATTTCATTTGCATTTAATATTGTCTCCTATTCATTTATTGTTTTTGTTTAGCTATTCCTACTCAACCTCGTGGTTAACATTGTATTCGTGAACACCTGTGGTGAACCATAATGGGGAGCAGATTTGACAGGTACTAAGATTAGCTGACTTGGGAGCTATGGGATGCGTGAGGACTTGGCCAATCTACCTAGAAGTCTAGACCACATAGATTATGAGATCACTTTATTTATTTCCGCTGCGAGTTGTAATTATTTTATATTAAGTTTTAGTTGATTAATTTGTAATACATATGTATTCATTAAAGTTTTAATTAATAAAGTACTTTGGATTGCTATACTTTGTAACTACTGCCTCAGAAAACTGAGATGGTAACACACCTATTTAATTAGTAATGTCTAGTAAAGGCTCTTGATTAAATGGGGGGGGGGGGGTTACAAAGTGGTATCAGAGAGAACGATCCTTAGGCCTAAACAAATGAACCCAATGAACTTAGGCTGAGTCTAAATAAAATGAAGCCCGGGTAGAAACTGTTAGGAGCCCCTAATGCGGTTAAGAAGCGCGCCTTAATTCGTATCCTGGCCCTCTCAGTTTTGAACCAGTCACCTCGGGTAAGGATAAGATGAGAGTGGGTAGTTAGTATTGAGTTGATTTATGAGCCAGTTGGATATTAGTTACTAACTTCGCTCCAGGATGAAAGATATGGCAAGGTAAGTAAAATGGATGAGATGTAAAATGGTTGAGAATTGTATGCATATTGCCTTATGAGATGTTTATTAACGTATGATGGGTGATGGATGTAATTGTCATGATTGTATGAATTAGAAATCATGTCTAGTGATATGCGGTACATGTTCCCCGAAACCATACTTCTTACAATGTTTTTGCAATGATTAGATATAATATGGATTTATGTACTTGTGATATAAGGGATAGGAGTAATATACGGAATGATAAAGTTAGATGGCTAACCTTGTGAAGAGTGTGATGACCGAATTATGATAATTTGGGTATAGGAGGATACTTGTAAGGACCAAGACCTTGGGGGTAGAATGACCTTAGTTCAATTTAACTAATCACATGATTTTATTTTGGAGGAATTAGCTTGTTGCCCTATAACTTTTCATAGTATGGAGACTTATACCCTTTCTTTTACTTTTATACACAATATGGCACCAAAGAGAGCTAGAGCTTCTACCATGACCGATGAGGAGATTGAGAGGATGCAGGACCTGAATGCTGCATTATTAGAGATTGTAAAGAGGAAGAAAGATGAGATGAATCCTTCTAAGGTGGGAGCATCAGTGGCTCGATATAAGCCAGCAAAGTATGAGGGAGTTGGGGAACCATATTTGTTAGGAGAGTGGTGTAGGGAGTTCGATAATATTTTTGAATTGATAGCTTGTCCAGAGGAAATGCAAGTTGACCAGGCTGTGTTTTATTTGAGAGGGAAAGCTGGGAGGTGGTGGACTAAGAATAAGGCAACTATAAAGGAGGCATTTCAGTTGAGTGAGGAACCTTATGTACCATGGCATAATTTCAAAAACATTTTGAGAAATACCTTTATACCTGAACACATTAGGAGTAAGATGAGAGCTCAGTTTGATTCTTTTAAGATGACCGATGAGATGACAGTGGAGGATTATGATAACAACTTCATGGAGTTAGCTGAGTATGTGGCAGATTTGAATTATAATGATGAAGTGTTGGCAATGAGATTCGAGAAGAGGTTGACTTTGGCTATTAAGAAGATACTTACTGCTGGTGTCCCTACCACTGTTGAGGAGGTATACCAGAGAGCAGGTCATGCTGAGAGAATTAAGGAGATGGTGATTCAGGAGAAGAAAGAAAAAGGAGAAAAGAAGAGAAAGTCTGAGGCTGTGAGTGAGGGAGCTGGGGGTAGTAAGAAGGCAAACACTAATCAGTTTAGAGCTTACACTGGTAATGAGGAAGCATTCGGGGGTAGTGCTAGTCATGGTGAGAGTCGTAGCGCCTTTAGCGAGCCAGTTCAGTGCTTTAGATGTGGGAAGATGGGCCATAAAGCCTCTACTTGTAGAGTGGTTATGGATGGTCATCGTAGAGAGTATGGGAGTCGGGGAGGAGGTTGGAGTAACCAGAGGAGTTACAACAACTACTCTAACCAGAACCGTTACAACAACTATACCAATCAGAGCTCTAGGAATGGATCTTACCAGGGGCAAGGAAATAGTGGGAATCACCAGAGTGCAGGCAAGAGCGTAGCCGGATTCAATAGGACAGGGCAGGAAGGAGCTAAGAATAATAGAGTTGTTTGATTAAGTATGTAGGTTACGGGGACGTAACCCTTTCTTTTAGGGGGATAAGATGTAATACCCCAATATTTCTTGTTATTAATGGTTATTTCTTGTTATTTATGGTACAATTTGGTGATACATTTTGAGGATATTAATAATACATTTGGATACGCGTTTTAAGTACGTTTTGACCTCTGTTAAGTTTGTTGGTTTATGTTGGATATTTTGTTGGGAGTTGGAGTTGTTGGAATATGTTGAGTGAACTTCGGGACGAAGTTCCTTTTTAAGAAGGGAAGACTGTAATACCCCGTATTTTAGAGGATGGTCAAAGGTTTGGTCAACATCATTTTATTGAAATGAGATTTATGGAAATGAATATTTTATATTAATTATTTATTAATTAATGAGACATGTAATTATGAGATGGGAAATAATAATTAAATAGTACATAATAATATATGACGGAGGATGTATACATTTGATGCATACTAATATTAGTATATGGTATTATACAACTAATAAGCTAATACACATTTTATATAGTATTTATACGGTATTAATACGGAATAATGATAATATTACCTAATAAGATAAGGAAAGTTCATCCACCTACCTATTAGTATAAATAGGACCCTCTAGCTATTCTTTTGTTCACTTGTATTCACATAAATCACAATTAAAAGTGAGAGAGAGAAATAAGAAGAAGAAAAAGAGAGCTTTATATCTATTTTACAACCGTCTTAAGGTAACCGTCTCATAAACTTTTCTTATAATTGAATTGATAAAATAAAATAATATTTGAACCGACCTTGACCTAGATTGACCTTGACCCGACCTTGACCAGGTTTGACCATGTTGACTTTGACCCGTTGACCCCAATTTGACCCAAAATAAAATTGGGTTTTGTTTATTGTATATATACCTTGTTAAAGTGAACCATCTTAAGACTATTGAATCGGACCCAAATAGTGACTCGACCCGACTGACTTGCTGACAGGGGTTGGGGTGTTGTGTAGGGGTCCTGATGGTGGTATTTGTGGCGGAGGTAAGGGCGGTAGAAGGTGGTGATAATCGATTTCAGGAGGTGTTGTGTGTTGTTGTTGGTTCAGGTCAGAAAAGGGAAGAGAGTGTCGACCCAGTTGAAAGGATGACGGGTTCTGGGCTTAGGTAGGCTTAGGTCAGTCGTAGCACGGTGGGTTGAGCGGGTTGTCGACGGTAGAGGTGGCGGTAAATGGTGTTGGTGATAACGTTTTTTTTGGCAGGTCTAGATTGTTGTTGTTACACTGTTTGTAGGGGTTGGGGACCCACATGAGAGTCGTCTGACCAAGGGATGGTGGTGGTTGTCTTGGGCGGTTATGGGTAGGTCTAGGGTAGGTCTAGGGTGGTTGTTGTGGTGGTGCATAGTGGCCAAAGGCCGCGTCTTTTTGGTGCAGTTGTTGTCGGTTTGTTGTTGTTATTATTGTCGGGCTGCTGCTGCTGTGTTGCTGCATTGTGGTTGTCGTTTTTGTGTTGGGGCGCGAGGTGGCTGAGCGTGGTGGCTATGGGTGTAGGTGCGGCGGCTGTGAGAGGTTGTGGTAGTGGCTGCTTGTGTCGAGTCAATTTATGGTGATAGGATTGGTGTTGTGGTTGTGTCGAGAAAGAGGGTAGATCAAGGGAAGACGTGGTGGTGTTATGGGCTGGTGTTGGGGGCTAGGCATGGCAGATGTGGTGGCTGCCACAGCCTGGTTGTGTTTGTGTAATGATGGGTCCGGTATGGTGTCGGGTTTAGGAGGGAAACCGGGTTGAGGAGAGGGGTTAGTGTAATTGTTGAAACGGTTTCAATCATATAAATCGTATTCTTATCATAATTTGGCAAGTTCTTATATTTAATTAATTCGAGTGGGTTATAATTATTATTATTATATTTTGGTTAGGTGACGGATTCGCGAAGGATCGCTTTTGATTATTCATAACATTATTATTCGCCTTAACTTGGAATATTGCTATTTGAGGTAGGATAGTTACTCAATCACTTTAATGTTTACTTGTATGATCTTGTCTGCTTGTATTGGTTGAATTAATTGGAATTGTGACGGATGATATATAATTATTTCGCGGTTGTATTAAGATGATTTTATTATTGACTACCTCAGCTCGTGTCTGAGATGAATTATACAATTGGTTTCCTCAGCCTCGTGTCTGAGATGGTAAGAATGTTGTATAGCTCAATTGTTTGCATATCATATCATGAGCACTTGCATTGGATTCCTGATGTGACCATTATTTGCGCACATTTAGTCCCCTAATTGAGCCTATTTTGCATACTATTATAACATTCTATGGCCATTTTATCCGTCAAAACCTTCCTATTTGCTTTTCTATCACATTTCATATGTTTTGTAGGAAAGAAGATAATAAGGCGGAAATTCCCATCTTTCGTACGCATTCGGAAGCTATTTGACGATATTTGATGGACTAGTATGGAGAGGAAACAAGAACTAAAGACCAATCCCACGAGAATAAAATGGAAGTGAAGAAATAGGATGGTGCCACAGAGGACGAGCGGGTTTCTCACAAGACGCCCGGCCTGCACTTACAATCCGAGCGGATTCCCACGAAGACGCCCGGATTCCCTTAAAAGAATCCGAGCGGATTCCCTTGAAGCCGCCCGGGCACAGACCACCGAATCCACCCGTCTTCTCCCTCGGCCGCCTGGATTCTCCTACAGCAACTTTCGCCTTTTTCTTTCTCCGTGAAAGATGCCCATCCTTCCAAAGATACCGGCGTTTCCCTGCTCTAAACTAAAAAGTGTAATTACTAATTTAACCTTAGTTAACCTAATGAATCCCTACTATAAATACCCCATTTGTAATAATAAAAAAGGGGGCTCTCTCTTATTAGAAATTCCTCTTAAGATTAGATTAGGAGTAGATTAGAATAGATTACTCTTTAATCTTTCCACAAATCTTACATTAATCTCTCCTTAATTATTGTTCAAGTTTATTATTCAAGTTTATTATTGGGTAATTGAAGATTATTGGGTCATTATTGGAGGATTGACAACCCTTCATCAATCAATCAAGTTTCTTCTATTATTCTTTGCTTTATTATTTGGATCATCTCAAGTTTGGTACAATTCCTTTACTCTTTAATCTTTATTGTTCATTTCTTCATTCTATTATCATGTTTATACTTGTTGTGATGTTTGACACCATTAATGACGTGTTTCCCATGATAATGAGTGAGTAGTCTTTTAGCTAGGGTTAGTGGGTAACTAGGGGAAACCAACATGGGATTGATTCATGCTTAATCTAATATGTTCACATGATTAAATTGCTTGCTTGTTGTGATGTCAACTTTATGCACATGTTATGTTTGATGAAATGCTAAGCCTATGAATCCTTGCATTTACAACCGTCTCTTATCTATTCAACTTGACTTGTAAGATATAAACCAACTCGAGTCTTGTTAGACCATGCATAGAAGTTGATTAGGAGGAAAGTAAGTCGACTTGTAGGTGTTGTACAATCTAATCGATTCGGCTCCGGGACCCAACTCTTCCTAAGAACCGTAAGACATAAACCAACTCGGTTCCCCCACAACATTAATTGCTTGCAACCTTGTAAACATGTTTGTATGATCAACACCATGAATCCCTTATGACCCCATGACATCCTAGCACCTTTAACCATTTGTTTACATCTTTCCTTTCATTGCTTGTTTTACTTTATTACTTGCATTAATCTAGGACACAACTACAAACCCAAACAAATCGTGACACTAGCATAAATTGAGATAGATAGACTTAGAACCCAAAGCACACCGTCCCATGGATCGACCTCGACTTACCGCTAACTAGTAGTTTGTTGAGTATTACAAATGTGTTTGATTGGATGTGACCCGACGACACCACCCCATCAAAATGGCGCCGTTGCCGGGGATGGTGCTATGTGATTAAGTTCTTACTTGTTTGTCTACTTTGATTTTGCTTTCACCTTGAGGAACTTGTTCCTCAAGGATTGTTCTTACCATTTTTGTGTAGTTTCTATGCTTGTAGTTGTTTCCTTGTCTTAGCTATGATGGCTCAAGATTTGACTTATGGAGTATGTGGTGGATTCTTTGAGTATGACTATGGGTATGGGGAGTTTGAGGAGCAAGTCAACACAAACCTACCTTATTATTCGTACAATGAAAATCCTAACTACTACCCCAAATTTTCCAACCAAAACACTCACATCCAATATCCACAACAACCACCCACCCAATACCCACTTCATAATGAGTCTCAATTGCCACAATACAAACACTTTCACACTTACCCACAACAAGAAAATGAACCCATTCAAAATGTGATTCTCCAAATGATGGGAGATCAACTAAACTTCTTCAAACAAATGCTAGAGGAGAGCCAAAAGAGGGATAATGTTCTTCAAGGCATTATTGCCCAAGGTGAGGAATTGGAGATTCAAATTGCCCAAATGAAAGAATCCCAAGCAATCACTCCCCACCGTTCTTTGGACATTGAACATGAATGCGAATTTGAAGTAGTAACTTTTGACATGGAGAATGAAGAGTGGGAAGAGCCAATCTCCTTGAGCTCTTGTGACTATGAAAGTGTTGTGTTCGATGAGAAAGACATGAGGTTGAGTAAGCCAAAACTCTTAGCCTTTGTGAGTATGAGGGTGTGTCCTTTGAAGTGAATGTTGAGACATTGGAGAAAGAGTTAAACGAAGCCCCCATCTATGATTCATATGAAGATAACAACAATGATGATGAGCCTAACGGATGGACTCACAATACTACCTTGCTTGAGGAGCCTATCCTTGAGACATTTGAGATACCCTATCATGAAGAAGAACGTCCTTCCCCTATTCCTCATGAAGACCACTTGACACCCATCATGGAGCCAATGATCATTGAAGAGGATATGGTGGACCTTCTTCAAAAGGTCAAAGTATCATACAAGAGCTACTTGGTGAAAAAGCTCAAAGAGAAGATTGCTCCTGAAGCTATTCGTGAAGATTTGGCACCCACGATGACACCTTCTAAGGAACTCGATCATCAAGGCCATGAGAATTCTCCTTCCACCTTGGAAGGATTGAAAAATCAAAGTGCTATCATCATTACCGGAATTGAAGGAGAAGTTGGTGAGTGGAAGTCTACGGATGAAAATGAACCATACTTCATGCCTAGTATTGACAAGAATCATGGGGATGTTCATTGGCAACATTGGGAAAGCTCTAGTGCCAAGGACAAAGCAAAAAGAAAAAGAACATTTTACAAGCTTCCTTGGCCAAATTTCGTGTTCTAATGGAGCAACCCATACTTGTGTCTATTTGGAGCTTGTTCACAAGCTTTTGATCTCTTATTAAGAGCCTTGAGCTCTATGGATAAGAATTTCTACAATTTGAACTAGTTTGGTGGAGTCCTATCTTAAACCACCACTTGTAAGATATTTCTTGGACCCTTTTCTTTGTATAATATTGTACATTATTGCATTTGCATTTAATTTCTTGCATGAGAGTGGAGAGAGAGAGTCATCTTATATTTTTAATGATCAAATTTCAGAAAAAGATAAGGAGAAATAGCAAATCGGTGAAAGGGTATGATATTGCGCGGAAAAGAAAGAAAAAAAAGAAGAAAAGGAGGAAAGACGCCCGTCCCGAGGCCTGGACGCCCGTCCAGGACCCCCGTCAAAAAGATGGTACCCGCTGTCTCAGAAGACGGGCGTATTCAACCCAAGACGCCCGTCCTGAGAAAAGACGCCCATATTCTTCACGGGCCGCCCGTCCCGTATGTCATCCAAAACAAGATTTTGAGCTGCTAGGAAATCCGAGCGGATTTCTGAAAATCCGTCCGTCCCGACCAAGACGCCCGTCTCAAATCTGAAGACGCCCGTCTTCTTCCTGCTCTCAACTTAGCAAAATCTCTTCATCAGAATCCGCCCGGATTTTTGAGAAGACGCCCGTCTTCTAAAAGCACGAGACGCCCGTCCTGCAGCAAAGACGCTCGGATTGTCCTCTTTTTCTCGGATAAACCGGACAGACCCCACCCTTATCTGCCCGAATTTCCCCTTCTTCTATAAAATCACCCCCTTTCTCCCTCATTTCTTCACCTTATCAAACCCTAAAACACTCATCTCCTTCCTCAACAACACTCCCCTCACATCAAAAGCCAACAAAACCCTCATTTCCTCAACTCCAAAATGATGAACCTCAAAGGTAAGGTCAAGAAGTTGGTTGAATCCACTGGAAGGAAGCGCAAGGGATCATCCTCTTCAACTCCGCGAGAGATAGTGCCACAAAGGAACTTCCGTCCCTTAATGAGAGGAGGGATTGAACAACTTGAGTACTTCCAAGAGGTGCTTTTTGAATCCGATGACCACCGCAAGAACTTTGTCAAATTGCTAGGTAAGAACTATGAACCCACTCAATTCATAGATACTAGGGTGTTGGAAATCCTTAAGATAAGGTACCCTACCGAGATGTTCTTTGATGGCCTTGGCATTGGGAAACTTTTCCATGCCCATGAGGAGACGTACCTTAGTCTCACCCTTGAATTTTTGAGTAGCCTTCGCATTGTAACGAATACCCGTACAACCGTGGGCATGAAGTTTAGGTTATGCAACCTAGACAATAGTCTTACTCTTGATCAATTTGCCTACATTTTCGGTCTTGAAGTGCCCACCAACTATACCGAAAAACCCGATAATTTCGATGTGGACCATCTTTGGAGGGCTATTTCCGGGAGGGATTTTACCCATTTAAAGCAATGCTATACTTTTGCCATCCAACATCCGGTGATTGGACTCACCGAGCGCTTTGTGGCCGGTACCATCAATGGGAGGTACGAACAAGATAGGTGTACTCTCATTGATTTAACTTCTCTTGAGTCCTATTTGAATGTTCGAGGGACGAGGCGCTATAACTTCAACACACCCCTTGAGATACTTACTAGGTTTCATGATTTTGCTCAAGGGACCACCCAACTCAAGACCTTCGTAATGGGAGGTCTAATTACTATTTTGGCCAACAACCTTTGTCCCGGGTTCAATGCCCAAAGGACCTATACTCCTCTTGAGGGGAGGACTTTGATTGATGAGCACACCGTCTTCAACCATCACCGGTGGTGTAACTACACTCAAGACGGGAGTGTAGAGTGGTACACCAAAGGATGCACTTCAATCATCCTTGAAGGTTGGAAGATACCGGGCATTGACCCAAGATTGAGCCCATACTCGCCTCCACCAAGCTACCTCCTTGATATCCAAATTCTAGACAATCCCCCTCAAAGGGAAGAGCCACCCCGCCAAATACCTCGTGGGGGACCAGCAAGACCTATTCGCCCACCTTCCTATGTGCCAATCCCACCATACCCTATCCCTCATACCAAATTTGAGCCAGAAATCCCCAATACCCCGGGTATTAATGATTTGATGGCACTCATGAATAGAGTGGACCTCGGGGTACACAACGGGAGGGTCGACAACTACTTGGCCCTTTATCCCCAATACTATAACATGGCTCAACAAGGGTATGTCGACCCTAATGGCCCTTTGCCCTCTTGGGCACAACCGGAACACTTGTTCCCTAATCAAGGGAACCAAGCTTGGGATCGCCAAGGTGGAGGGTACTCAGGTCAAGGAGGAGAATTTGACCAAGGAGGGTATTGGGGCCAAGCAAGCTGGTATGACCAAGCCGGGAGTTCTCATCGTTATGGCTATGATCAAGATGAAGATGACGAGTGAAAGAGGCCTACCTCACCACCTCCATTTGTATGATACCCATCTCTCCCTCTCTCTTTTGTATATACATTGCATTTAGTGTAGTTTTCACATGCATTTGTATCATACTTCATTTGTATTAGTTAGTTCATATAGTATAGTTTGCATTGTATTTATCTCACATGATTAGAATAGTTTGCATTGTATTTATCCAACATGATTCATGTAGATAGTTGCATATAGATTAGAATTCATGCATAGTTACTAATGGCCAAACCTATTCTTCTCTACAATAGAAATAGTGTTTAAATCGGTTTGGGGAGGTTTGATCATAGGTGACCATAGTCTACTAGAAAACATGCATCACATAGAGTAGTTTAGATTACATTCATTTGTTATATATGTCATATAGAATTGCATTTAGTTAGAGCATGCATTCATTCATATCATATCATATTGCATTTGTACTTTATTTCCATAAAATCAAAAATTCAAAAACATGTTTTTCCTTTTGTATTCCTACTCCTAAATGTACATTGAGGACAATGTCCAAAATAAAGTGGGGGATGGGAATTTATATTCCAAAAATACCTAAAAATTGAAATTTTTTGAAAAATCACAAAAATATGTCTTTTAATTTCATAAAATCAAAATCCATAAAAATTTGAAAATTGAAAAAACCAAAAACATGTTCATTTCCTTTGTAGTGTAGTCTTGTTTATATTGTGTTTGTTCATCCTTGTTCACATTGATTGACTACGCCACATCCGAGACATGAGGATATTGAAGACCGCATGGTATGATCTTTCCAATCTCCTTTTTCCTCTTTATGTTAATGACTATGTGGCTTTATTTTGATTGATGCGGTATAACAATGTGAACTTAGGACTTGCATTTAGTTTATTTGGCATGCTAGTTGGTAGAATCATATGCATTAGGATGTATATATAATAGTTGCATTTAGATAAAATATTTTGAAAAATGCCTAATTGAGAACTTTGACAAGAGCAACTAAGCCATTACAAATACTTTTTCAACTTAAGACTTCGCCTACTAGAATGGTTGTAAAACACCCTAGATTGTGTCATACTAGTGTCTTTTGACCCATGACCCAAAGCCTAGTCAAGGGTTTGCATGTGAGTCACCTATTCCAACCCCGTGATGCGATGTGGACTTGGTTAACTTGTCTAGGTGACCTTGATTGACCTTGTGGTAAGGCAACCCAAAAATACTTTCTATCAATAAGTTTGAAGTGCTCATTTCGAAAATTTTGTTATGTGGAAATAATTTATTGCTAAGGAAACCTCAAATGTTATGAAATGTTGAAATGTTGAGAACTTTAGTCGTTTAGATGGAGGCGTACCACTTCGATGTGCTTTGGAGAGGGATCCATTGAATTGGGCCCCCACACGGTTGTGAATTCGACCGCCCAGAGACAGAGTGACTATCACCCCGAAAAGCTATTGTCTAGAGGTTAACCGGTTGCCTAATAAGCGATTGGCGAAAGCAAAGGACATTAGCACGGAAGGGAAAAAACCCCATCTCTAATTTTTGAAATGTGAAAGTTGAATGAGGTCAATTTTTGAATACTAGTCATATCCACCCTTGTTTACAACGATTTGAGCATTTCATTCCCAAAAAGCCTTTTTGTCAAGCCACTTTGTCGAGCTTGGGACGATCCATGACCTTTACTTTTGTATAGAACTCGAGACTTGTCATGTCATATGCTACTAGCATCATAGGGATCATCATTCCACACCATCTGATCGCTCTTGACGAAAGCATTTGGAAATTGAGGACGAAAGTAGTCTAGTTTAACACCATTTGGAGGTGATTTAGTGCCATCCTCTTAGCCTTAGTAATTTGTTGAACTAGTATTTGTGATGGAATATATGCTCTTAAATTTGTTCTCTTTTAGTTGACTCAGCCACTTGATGAGGAAGTGGCTATTCTTTTTGTAGATGCATCCATTACTTGATTTTGCGTGCTTAATGTTTGGATGTGTCGCCATTTTGGCAAGGCCCACCTTGCCTTGCAAGAAGGCATCCTACCTCATGGTTGTCTTGTTGTGAGTTGAAGGGGCGGAGTGAGACCCGCTAATTGTCTCATATCGGTTATATTAGTAGGTTAGTTTAAATCAAGGTCTAGTTTTTGTCACCTCTTTACTCGGGACGAGTAAAGGTTCGGTTTGAAGATATTTGATGTGACCATTATTTTCGCACATTTAGTCCCCTAATTGAGCCTATTTTGCATACTATTATAACATTCTATGGCCATTTTATCCGTCAAAACCTTCCTATTTGCTTTTCTATCACATTTCATATGTTTTGTAGGAAAGAAGATAATAAGGCGGAAATTCCCGTCTTTCGTACGCATTCGGAAGCTATTTGACGATATTTGATGGATTAGTATGTAGAGGAAACAAGAACTAAAGACCAATCCCACGAAAATAAAAAGGAAGTGAAGAAATAGGATGCTGCCACAGAGGACGAGCGGGTTTCTCGCAAGACGCCAGGCCTACACTTACAATCCGAGCGGATTCCTACGAAGACGCCCGGATTCCCCCAAAAGAATCCGAGCGGATTCCCTTGAAGCCGCCTGGGCACAGACCACCGAATCCGCCCGTCTTCTCCCTCGGCCGCCCGGATTCTCCTACAGCAACTTTCGCCTTTTTCTTTCTCCGTGAAAGATGCCCATCCTTCCAAAGATACCGGCGTTTCCCTGCTCTAAAGTAAAAAGTGTAATTACTAATTTAACCTTAGTTAACCTAATGAATCCCTACTATAAATACCCCATTTGTAATAATAAAAAAGGGGGCTCTCTCTTATTAGAAATTCCTCTTAAGATTAGATTAGGAGTAGATTAGAACAGATTACTCTTTAATCTTTCCACAAATCTCACATTAATCTCTCCTTAATTATTGTTCAAGTTTATTATTCAAGTTTATTATTGGGTAATTGAAGATTATTGGGTTATTATTGGAGGATTGACAACCCTTCATCAATCAATCAAGTTTCTTCTATTATTCTTTGCTTTATTATTTGGATCATCTCAAGTTTGGTACAATTCCTTTACTCTTTAATCTTTATTGTTCATTTCTTCATTCTATTATCATGTTTATACTTGTTGTGATGTTTGACACCATTAATGACGTGTTTCCCATGATAATGAGTGAGTAGTCTTTTAGCTAGGGTTAGTGGGTAACTAGGGGAAACCAACATGGGATTGATTCATGCTTAATCTAATATGTTCACATGATTAAATTGCTTGCTTGTTGTGATGTCAACTTTATGCACATGTTATGTTTGATGAAATGCTAAGCCTATGAATCCTTGCATTTACAACCGTCTCTTATCTATTCAACTTGACTTGTAAGATATAAACCAACTCGAGTCTTGTTAGACCATGCATAGAAGTTGATTAGGAGGAAAGTAAGTCGACTTGTAGGTGTTGTACAATCTAATCGATTCGGAAATTAAGGCATCAACTTAAACTTGCGGTCCGGTCCATAGCTTACTAAATGTATACGACGCGGTTTCATTATAAACTGTTATCGGTTATCGGAAATTAAGGCATCAACTAATAATACGGGTTAGTTGAATTATTAATACATGTCCGACAAAACAAAACATTTGTATAATTATATTCAATATACATTTAATTTAAATATAAAACGCTTATATTTAATTTTACGAATTAACTGGTTAATTCGCCTTTAGCCCATGATATTTAATCCGTATTAAATATAATATCTCAACATCACATTTTGACTAATTATTAGTCAAATAACTCGAACTAATCAAGTTAGTCAAATTTGGCATCTATATGATCGTGTTTTCATACCGTCACATCACTCAAGACGTATCCTATAGGTGTGACTTTTAGGGACCAGTTGATCACCGCCATCTGTATGACAATAACGTCAAACTTATCTAGCAAGCCAACCGTTATTGATAAACGTGGATCAACTGATTATAATACAAAGTATACCCTTTGATCCTTTTAGAGGTTTATAAGTCCTTGCACTAACTGTTAAGACACCAACCCCAACAAGCTCCCACTTGTCCGTACAAGTGTATGTGCAATGACGTTATCCGCACTAACCGGAGGACACAAGCTCCAACAAACTCCCACTTGTCCGTACAAGTGTATGTGCGATAACCGATTCTCATATTCATTTAAAATTTCTCCCACTCAATGTAAAACAATTTGCAGTTCTGGATCCGCAAAGGTCGTATTTTACAATCGATCTGGATCAAGAGTGGTTTCCCCGACTAGAGAGTAACTTAACCGATAAAACGAATCCGTATCCGAGCATGGCCATGCATTTCGATTCTGACTCCTCGAGTGGCCCTGAGAAATATCGAGTACCTGATAAAGGCTGAATATTTCCTTCAACTCGAACTCCTTCCGATCTAAGCACAGCATGAAATGACCCAGAAAAAATCTACTTGGCCCCCTGTTACGGATGACCGTGAGAAAGAAACCAAAGTCACCCAAAATCTGCCTTAGTCTCAAGAGACAACGATAGTCAACGAATCGACTCTTAGGATCATTATGGATGTCCTATCCACGACCGGGCACCGAATGTTGGAAAACATTTAGGACTCCATGTCGATGTCACAATTGTGTCCTACGAAATATCCGTATAAAACGCCTCTGTGATTGGTCAGTCAACATGTTGACTTATGGCTAGTTGAACCCACCATCAACCAACGTCACAAAATAATTGCCGAGTTATCAGCTCATGTGGGCAATCAAGGACTAAAAGAATATAATGTTTTTGCGATTCACTTTGTGGTGTTCAAAATTTGTCGTACAAATCCACATGAAAAACAAAATATATAAATAAATTATCAAAACAATGAGGTTGTATAGAGTACAAAAGCGAATGAATCTAATCCATAAAAGAGTACTACAACTTAGGAACACGTTTAATTCCCATGGAATTAACGTGCCCTTCATGCTTATCTTGTCGTAATGCTTTAGTGAGAGGATCTGCTATGTTGTCATCTCAGTAGCAATCTTTTCTATCACTCTGTCTTTTGCTCCACGTAATCCCGGATTAGATGAGCTTTCCGTTGTACATGTCTAGACTTGTTGCTAGACTTTGGCTCCTTAGCTTGGAAGATGGCACCACTATTGTCGCAATAGATGGTGATCGGGTCATTCGAACTAGGCACTACAGATAGCCCATGTAAGAATTGACGCATCCATATCGCTTCCTTTGTAGCTTCGGAGACGCGGCATAGTACTCGGACTCGATCGTAAATCTCTTTAACAGTTTTGTTTCGAACTCTTCCACCGATCTGCAGCGCCATTAAGAGTAAAAACGAATCCAGTCCGAGATTTCGAGTCATCACGATCCGTTTGGAAGCTAGCATCTGCAGAATCGGTTGCGCATAGCTTTTGTTCGCCTCCATAATTCAAAGCCCAATCTTTAGTCCTCCGTAGGTACTTAAGAATGTTCTTGACACCAACCAATGTGATTCACCTGGATCTTTGTTGGAATCGACTTGTCATACTCAATGCATATGCCACGTCGGGACGTGTGCATATCATGGCATACATGATAGATCCTATTGCCGAAGCATAAGGTATCCGTGCCATGCGCTCTTTCTCTTCCGGTGTCTCGGTGCACGAGACTTGCTCAAATGCACCCCGGGAGACATAGGAAGGAACCCCTTCTTGGAGTTAGTCATGCTTTGAATCTCTCTAGGACTTTGTCTATGTAAGACTCCCGATCGAGAGATAGCATCCGTCGTGATCTATCTCGATAGATACGGATGCCTAGAATTCTTTGTGCCTCTCCCAGATCTTTCATCCGGAAATGGTTTTTCAACCATACTTTCACCGAAGTTAAGAGAGGTATGTCATTCCCAATCGGGAGTATGTCGTCAACATACAATATTAGGAAGACAATCTTGCTCCCACTCGACTTGATATATAGACATGGTTCCTCGACGGATCGAGTAAATCCATTTTCTTTTATCACTTGGTCGAAGCGATGATTCCAACTCCTTGATGCTTGCTTAAGTCCATAAATGGAACGCTTAAGCTTGCACACTTTCTTAGGATGTCTTTGGATCGATAAAACCTTCGGGTTGTACCATGTACAACTCTTCCTCCAAAAAGCCGTTTAAGAAGGCGGTTTTCACGTCCATTTGCCAAATTTCATAGTCATGAAAAGCAGCAATCGCTAAGATAATCCGAATGGAACGCAGCATGACTACGGGTGCAAAAATCTCATCGTAGTGCAAACCTGGCACTTGGGTGAAACCTTTAGCAACTAGTCGTGCTTTGTAGATATCTTGTTGACCTTCCACAGAATGCTTTATCTTGTAAAGCCATTTGCATTGAAGGGGACGAACCTTAGCAGGTAAGTCAACAAGATCCCACACGTTGTTCTCATACATGGAGTCCATCTCGGATTGCATGGCCTCAAGCCATAGCTTTGAGTCAGAACTGGTCATGGCACCTTTATAGGTTGCGGGTTCACTACTCGTTAAGAGTAGAACGTCATCTATGTCATGTTCCTCGACCATACCGATGTATCTGTCCGGAGGAATAGAGACTCTTCCCGACCTCCTAGGTTCCTCAGGAATGTTAACCGCAGCCGGGATTGAAGGAATAGGTTCCTCCAATAGTTGCTCGGTATTTGGTTCTGGAATCTCCGACAGGTCGAAGGTTCTATCACTCTTTGCATTCTCGAGAAATTCCTTCTCTAAGAATGTCGCACTAGCCGCAACAAAAACGCGTTGTTCGGTTGGCGAATAGAAGTAATGACCAAGTGTTCCTTTAGGATAACCTATAAAGAATGTCTTGACTGATCGCGGGCCGAGCTTATCCTCGTGTCTCCACTTGACATAAGCCTCGCAGCCCCAAACCCGTATAAAGGACAAGTTAGGGACCGTTCCCTTCCATAGTTCATATGGAGTCTTGTCAACAGCTTTAGACGGACTTCGGTTAAGTATTAGAGCGGCTGACAAAAGAGCATAACTCCATAATGAATCAGGTATAACCGTGTGACTCATCATGGATCGAACCATATCAAGTAGTGTTCGATTTCTCCGTTCGGACACACCATTCAATTGAGGTGTTCCAGGTGGAGTTAACTGTAAGGAAATCCCACAGTCTTTGAGGTGATGATCAAACTCGTGAGAAAGATACTCGCCACCACGATCTGAACGTAGTGTTTTTATCTTTCTACCAAGTAGGTTCTGTACCCTATTTTGGTATTCTTTGAATTTCTCAAAGGATTCACTTTTGTGCTTCATTAAGTAGACATAGCCATATCTACTTAAATCATCCGTGAAAGTGATGAAATACCTGTAGCCTTCTCGTGCGGTGATTGACATAGGACCACATACATCCGTGTGTATGAGCCCTAATAGGTCAGCAGCGCGCATTCCAACACCTTTGAAGGAAATACGAGTCATCTTACCGATGAGACATGATTCACACGTGCCAAATGATTGAAAATCAAAGGCCGAGATAGCTCCATTTTTAATGAGCTGTTTTACGCGTTTCTCATTAATGTGTCCCATACGGCGATTACCATAGATACGTTTGATCTTTGTCACCAACCTTTAACTTTTTATTCATTACGTGTAATATTTCCGTGGTCTGATCTAAAACATAAATTCCGTTCATGGAGACTGCCTTGCCATAAATCATATCGTGTAAAGAGAAAATGCAAGCATTATTTTCTATTACAAATGAAAAACCAAGTTTGTCAAGTGCAGAAACTGAAATAATGTTTTTGGAAAGACTAGGTACATAATAGCAGTCATATAATGACAACTCAAATCCGCTAGGAAGCTGGATCACATATGTCCCCTTTGAGATGGCAGCTACTCTTGCTCCATTCCCAACACGCAGTCCACCTCACCCTTTACGAGGGGTTCGATGTTTCGGAGCCCCTGCACATGATTACACAGATGAGAACCACAACCAGTATCAAGTACCCAAGTTCCGTAACTTGCGTGGTTAATCTCAATCATATGAATAAAAGTAGTAGAGGAAGAAGACATACCAACAGGTTTAACACGACCTGCCTTTAAGTCCTCATGGTATAAGGGACATGTACGCCTCCAATGCCCAGTCTTGTGGCAATGGTGACACTCCATGTTACCATCCTTGCTCTTTGTCGCGCCTGATGAGTTGCTCGACTCACCAGGACCACTCTTACCTGAACCCGACTTTTTGAACTTCGGTTTACCTACTTTGCTAGGTTTGCACGAGCTTTGCCCTTACCTTTCCCTTTGTTGGACACAACGAGAACATCCTGTTTCAAGCTCCCACTGAACTTCATGTCCTTCTCGGTCCATGTACGAGAAGGGAGTGCGATTCATGGGAGTCTTCTTCAAATCATTCATATAGTAATTCGCTCTAAATTGCGAAAAACCATCGTGGAGTGAATGAAGCATGCGGTCGATAACAATGTTCTCGCTGATGTTACAGTTAAAGGTCTCCAGTTTCTCGACATTCTCAATCATGCTGAGAATGTGTGGGCTAACCGGTTGGCCCTTCTGGAGTCTCGCATCAAAGAAGCGAGTGGTATGCTCATAGGTCACGATTCTCGGTGCTTTCGAGAATTCCTTAGTGAGCGTGGTGAAAATCTTGTTCGCACCATGGGCTATGAAGCGTTTCTGCAAATTTGATTCCATTGCAAAAATGAGTACGTTTTTAATCGCACCCGCTTCCATACAGAAATCATTAAACTTGGTGATTTCAGCAGTTCTAGCCGTGGGACCTGGGTTTGCCGGGAGGGGCTCTAATAGATATTTGAGCTTCCCATCGCGGCAGCGGCATTCCGTAATGCCGCCTCCCGCCTCCGGTTGGATCCATCATTCTTCGATCCGAGTAGACCGATTCATCCGATTCATGAAGATCCGAAGCCGGGACTCACGGTCCAATGTGGCACTTGGCATTGGGTTATCGTAGAACCACCATTTGTTATAAGCGATTTTAAAATTCGTGATCTACATTGAAAAAGAAAGAAAAACAAAAACGAAATAAGCAACTCATCGAGGTGATTTAAGTCTATTAAAATACATTTTAATCGTGTAGACTCATTGCACTTGCATAATTGATCTCCCTCAAGAATGATACAAGTGATCCCAAGACTCAATTTCTGTAAATTGATAAGCCAACTGTTTAGCTAATTCTTCCGGAAGAACTCTTGGTCGATAGATTTCCGTAAATCCTATCTATAGTCCACCATAGTCACAGGATCGTACGAGTGACCATAGTGTTGAGATAAAATAGGTCAATCAGTTCCAACTTACCCGACGTAGAAGGGGTCATAGTATGCCTACCGACGAAGAAGGGACTCATTGGAGTTTGACCTATAAAGACCGTTCTCAATTTTTGTTTATACGAGGAAGATCCCATCAACTTAATTATAATTCATTTTAAGTGAACGAATAACTAGCGTCTGCGTGAATGAATCAATTTAGGTGATGGCTTAAAATCGTGTGACATGAGAATGTCAATGAAAACTAACTCGTGACCTCTATATGTGTCAGTTTTCATGCAATAATTAGGTGGTTTGGTTTTAGGCGGAATATGATGCAAGCTATCGTTACAATAAAATAAATAAATTGAATGCGATACGTAAATAAAATTCCTAGTGTGGCCTATCCTAGTAAAAAGAACAATATACAACTTTGGAATCCACCGTTGGACCCGAAAAGCTTGTCTTGGTGTTCCATCTTGATCCATGTAGCGGGAGTGAGCATCCGGTCTCCATCTTTAGTCTTCTCAAGAATTACAATTTAAAATTTACAAATATAAACCTATTTACATTCTAAATAAAAACTGTAATTAAAAGAAATAAAATGGAGATACGAGATCTCAAAATACAACCAAGACCGTGTTCCATCATTACGGTAACACGTTCTACTAAGGCCACACTAAGTTACAACTGATTGCAAAATTATTAAATACGTAATTAAAAGGCATTCAAAACATTCAAAATAAAAACAAGAACGATAAATATAATGCATCAACTAAATTAAATTAATTCGTGACATAATTCCGTAATTATGTTTAATTTATCCAAACCACCAAAGATAATTAAAATTATGAGATAAAACCGCGTCATCAACTTAATTTTAATTCGATATAATCCGTTACTTTAAAATTTTAAAGTAACTTACATTTACGTGGGTGAACCGTTTCACTAATCAAGCGAGAGCATAAAAAACCGTTTTATGCATTAAAAAGGCCGAAAGAAAAAAACAGAAAAATTTTCTTAAATCTCGTTCACGTGAACAAAGATGCAGGGGCCAAAAAAAAAAATTTTTTTTTTTAAAACCGGCAGAAATGCCGAGAGGGTCTTTTACCCAAAAAAATTTACACGGCTCAATAAGTGAGCAAAGAAAGATCAAAACAAAACGGTTTGATTTAAACACAATTGCAATTTACTCTAATCCGGATTAAAATAAAAATACAATTGACATGTTCTTCACATCTTGTTGTAATTATCGATTAAAACAACAAATCGCTAAGAACAATACGTAAACAAAACCAAAAAAACGACAATGCTACCGTGTAAACTTGACACGGTATTCAAAGCAAAAAAAAAAACAGACCGTGTAAAAATAGCCGAAACAAGCAGCCACACGTTTTTTTTTTTTTTTTTTTTTTCTTTTCGATTTGCAATTGATAGATCTTTACATACTATAATGAATATCGATTACAAATAATATGCAAAGATTAAATCAAAACAACACAAAACATGGCACGAAGAACAAATCAGCCGTGCAAAAAAAAATGAAAAACCGTGAAGAATAAAAATTCCAGCCGTGTGGAATTTGCTTCAAAAAAAAAAATATCGATCCATGTATACACGGCACGGATCCCAAGGCACAAAAACGACAAAAACGCAGCCAAAAAAAATATTTTTGCCGAGCCAAAAACAGAAGGCAGCCGTGGCCTCTATTGATCAAAAAACATCGTTTTCAAAATCGTTTAATGAAAAACACATATAAAATTTTACGTGGCCTCGCTCTGATACCACTTGTGGGTTAATATCCGTATACTACCCTTTAATTGTAGGATTATAACGCAAAATTCATATGTATTTTATGGTCATAAACGAAATTAACAAAATGAAACGATAAAGATTAGAAATAACCTTCGGTCCTAGTGCAAAAGGCAATGAGAGATTAAAGCAAATCTCCTCCTAAACGATGCACCCAAGATAGTCCGAGTTATGCCCTTGTGCTAGATCAATTCCTCTAATTGCTTTTGCAATATTGAGAGGATAGTTTTTGTGAGTTGTGTTGGATGTGAGATCCGAGTCCTGAGAGGCACAATTCCCAAAACCCTAATTTTGTTTAGCAAATGAACAATTAGGTTAGACAAGAGGAGATGCTCTCCTTTTGTCTATGAAAGGCTCTCGGCCAAACCGTGTGAGAGGGAGCTCGCGGGCTTTTAATTTTCTCTTCACTTAAACTTGCGGTCCGGTCCATAGCTTACTAAATGTATACGACGCGGTTTCATTATAAACTGTTATCGGTTATCGGAAATTAAGGCATCAACTAATAATACGGGTTAGTTGAATTATTAATACATGTCCGACAAAACAGTATTGTATAATTATATTCAATATACATTTAATTTAAATATAAAACGCTTATATTTAATTTTACGAATTAACTGGTTAATTCGCCTTTAGCCCATGATATTTAATCCGTATTAAATATAATATCTCAACATCACATTTTGACTAATTATTAGTCAAATAACTCAGACTAACTGGTTAGTCAAATTTGGCATCTATATGACTGTATTTTCATACCGTCACATCACTCAAGACGTATCCTATAGGTGTGACTTTTAGGGACCAGTTGATCACCGCCATCTGTATGACAATAACGTCAAACTTATCTAGCAAGCCAACCGTTATTGATAAACGTGGATCAACTGATTATAATACAAAGTATACCCTTTGATCCTTTTAGAGGTTTATAAGTCCTTGCACTAACTGTTAAGGACACCAACCCCAACATAAACATGTTTGTATGATCAACACCATGAATCCCCTATGACCCCATGACATCCTAGCACCTTTAACCATTTGTTTACATCCTTCCTTTTATTGCTTGTTTTACTTTATTACTTACATTAATCTAGAACACAACTACAAACCCAAACAAATAGTGACACTAGCATAAATTGAGATAGATAGACTTAGAACCCAAAGCACACCGTCCCATGGATCGACCTCGACTTACCGCTAACTAGTTGTTTGTTGAGAATATAAATGTGTTTGATTGGATGTGACCCGACGACACCACCCCATCATTTCCCCAGGCTGGTTCTGCAGGACTTGTCTCTGGGATGTTATTGAGATTACCCCGACCAGGGATTGGCAGGAGGAACGGGAGCCTCGGAGGATGATCATGAGCATGCATTTCATTTCCATTTAATATTGTCTCCTATTCATTTATTGTTTTTGTTTAGCTATTCCTACTCAACCTCGTGGTTGACAGTGTATTCGTGAACACCTGTGGTGAACCATAATGGGGAGCAGATTTGACAGGTACTAGGATTAGCTGACTTGGGAGCTATGGGATGCGTGAGGACTTGGCCAATCTACCTAGAAGTCTAGACCACATAGATTATGAGATCACTTTATTTATTTCCGCTGCGAGTTGTAATTATTTTATATTAAGTTTTAGTTGATTAATTTGTAATACATATGTATTCATTAAAGTTTTAATTAATAAAGTACTTTGGATTTCTATACTTTGTAACTACTGCCTCAGGAAACTGAGATGGTAACACACCTATTTAATTAGGAATGTCTAGTTGTGGTCATGGGCCACGTCTCGGTCTGTGGATTTGGGCCACCTACCAATCCGTTGTCACGGGCCACCTGCACACCAAGCCAATCCGTGGACATGCAGCGGTCTTTTGAAAGCCACGCTCGGCGGCGTAAAAATGCCTTCGACCGGATCGTTTTAGATCGGTCGGTTTCGTCTCGGTAAGGGTCTCGAAACAATTAGAGATGTTCGGAGTCGCCACCAAGCATTTGTGGGATGCCTGGAACCCGTTCGAATTCCACTTTATACCTCGGTCAAATCGAAGCACAAAGCAGCGTTTGACATAGGTACTAAAGATAAGGAAATCGTCCCTCTTTAGCATCCTATCTCTAGAATGACTCTCGTACGCCCTGGATAAGGTCGTCCACTATCCAAAGTTTCTGAGTAAAAGGTGAAGGTACGTATTGGGAAGCCCTTTAATCAGACACCCAATCCCGCCCGCGTTTAGCGGCCTCTACTGATCGATCTTGGTTGGTTGAATGCAAAAGTTGATAAAACGGTTTAAATGCATGAATGCGCATCAAATAATTTAAACCTAACATGTGAGAGCTTTCTAAGTCGGTTGATTTAATCCAAATATCAAGTATAAGATGTCGAGTTGGATTAATGATTGATTTGCATGCAAGACGGAAATTAAACATCCATTTACCGTATTAGGTTTAGGGTGCATAACATGATCCATTTGTCTTAGTAAGGCATTTTGCAAATATGGTTTTGAATAATCGAATAGTCATCTGATCCGTCCTATATCCGGGTTAACCGGAGTCGGGATCGTCCTAGACTAATGCTGGAAGGGAACAGGCCCTGTACCAGACGGCTATAAGAGGCGCGAGCCAGACGGCGGTGTAAGGGGCCTCCCTCTGGTTTTGAAAATGAGAAATGAGGAGCTTGCTTGAGGCGCGGGTTAGCCAACGGTTGTATGCCGTGTTCTGACTGTTTAGAAAGCGTTATAAAACGTGTTGAAAATGGGTATTTGAACCCGGTTTGATTTTGAAAGGGTCGTTTAGACCGCATTTGTTGATTTGAAGGACTAGACTCGAATAATCATCATTGTTTGATAATATTCGGTGTCGGGTTCGATTTGACAAACTTAACATGAATAGTTTTGAAAATGATTATGGAATAATTGTTTTAAGTCCATTTTGAATGTAATTAGTCGATACTCGTCATCGTACCCGGGTTAAAATCCGGTATGGTATGTAGAACCAAGGATGATTTTGTGTTGGTGACTAATATGTTTGTTTGAAAATGTGAAGAAATGAAATAAAAGGCTTTAAAATACCTTCTAAATGTCATTAACCAAATATTATCACCGAAACACGGATTTAACCGTCATGGTATGAGGAACCAAGGGTGAAAAATGTTTTATGGTTAAGACATGTGAAATGAAACAAAAAGGTTTCGAAAATACTTGAAATGGTAAAAACCGATTACAAATATAAAAAATAGATTAAGGGAAATGACGAGAACAAACACGGTTGATCTCTGGTCTGAGTACCCCATTTAGGCGCGAGCCAGTTGGCGACCAAAGGGCCTTCTGCCTCAGACCAAAAATCAGTTTTGGCTCGTTTATCCCATGTTTTGGTTCATGTTATGCATGTTTTAGCGTGTTAAAGTCATGAAACAAATGAAAACATAATAATAGAGGATTTTTACACCCTCATACTTACATGTTTGGTTATGGCGAGTGACCGACGTAAGTGTAATAACTCGTTTGATCGGAAAAAACTCGGTTTAAAACCGTTTTGGTAAGTAAAAAGAGTGTTTTAAAAGTTTAGTGATGGTGTAGTGGTCAAAGTGGTCGGACAAGTGATTTAATGCACGATGACGGTACCAAACAATGTGTAAGGCTTGTATTTACGATCGGTAGGTCGTAAATACGCGTCGGGTTGTGAATTAAGAAGTCGAGTCGAGAATTTTAAGGGAGAAAAGAGGGGGCGGACACTCGCGTAAGTCTCAAATGGGTGGCATTTGAGGGGTATTTATAGGAGAATGAGTGGTTGTGTGAGTTTTGAGCGACGTGGCCACCTGGGCTGCTCAAAGAGGCGCGAGCCACGTCGTGGCACTTCGAGTTGTGTTGTCACTATCACAACAAACGCAATCATGATTTGTTCTATCCTAGGTTTTGTAGTCACATGTTTGGTACTTGACCAATATGAATCCGGGAAAACTTAGTATAGAAGGCTTGAAGATATTTTGTTTTTGTGTTTGACTCGGTTTGACTCGTTGTTGGAGTCGGGTTTTGAATTTTTGAGTCGGTTTTTGGCCCGGTGTCGGTTTTGACTCTAGTTAGTGTCATTGCGACCCCGTCGTCGTGCATTAAACACTCCAGGTACTTTTGAAATGTTTTGTTTTCGAAATCGTTTTATGTTTTCCGACGTAAAGTTGTACACAAACTGTCGATCAAACGCTGCGATCCCAAAACATGTTGTAGTCCGATAATCATCGGATGTTTGTTGGAGTCTCAAAGGCAGATCTCGGTATCTCTGAGCCCCCACTTTGACCGAGGCTTGGACGGGCGAAAGTCAAAGTAGTGTCCCCAGGTCAATCGAAGATTACAATCTGAAGACCCAAGCGACGTCGAGGCGGCTCGAAAGGATTCGGGCCAAGGACCTGCCGTCGGGAAGGGTGACGCCAAGGCGACTCGAGGGTACGAGTCAAGGACCTGTCGTCGGGAACAGTTTAGAGTCTGTCGACTGTCCGTGCGGGTCGTTTAAAGTCCGTTAGACTACGTACAAAGGCTCGCCAGCCATAAGAAGGAGTCATACCTGAGGCATCTTCGGATATGTCCCTGCATTGTTTCGGATAAATGCTCGCCAGCTGCGGTGCATACGTGAGGAGGGCTCGCCAGCCACGATGCGTTGTAAGGCTCGCCAGCCGAGACAAGAAAATGTACCGGAGGCATCTTCGGGATGTGTCCTTGGAAGGGTGCGGACAAAGGCTCGCCAGCCAAAGGTGCGTATGTGAGGAGGGCTCGCCAGCCGCGATGCGTTGTAAGGCTCGCCAGCCGAGACAAGGAAATGTACCCGAGGCATCTTCGGGATGTGTCCTTGGAAGGGTGCGGGCAAAGGCTCTCCAGCCGTGGTGCGTATGTGAGGAGGGCTCGCCAGCCGCGATGCGTTGTAAGGCTCGCCAGCCAAGACAAGGAAATGTACCCGAGGCATCTTCGAGATGTGTCCTTGGAAGGGTGCGGACAAAGGCTCGCCTGCCAAAGGTGCGTATGTGAGGAGGGCTCGCCAGCCGCGATGCGTTGTAAGGCTCACCAGCCGCGACAAGGAAATGTACCCGAGGCATCTTCGGGATCTGTCCGTAAAAGGGTGCGGGCAAAGGATCGCCAGCCGTGGTGCGTATGTGAGGAGGGCTCGCCAGCCGCGATGCGCTGTAAGGCTCGCCAGCCACGACAAGGAAATGTACCCGAGGCATCTTTGGGATCTGTCCTTGAAAGGGTGCGGGCAAAGGCTCGCCAGCCGTGGTGCGTATGTGAGGAGGGCTCGCCAGCCGCGATGCATTGTAAGGCTCGCCAGCCGAGGCAAGGAAATGTACCTGAGGCATCTTCGGGATGTGTCCTTGGAAGGGTTGCGGACAAATGCTCGCCAGCTGTGGTGCGTACGTGAGGAGGGCTCGCCAGCCACGGCGCGTTGTAAGGCTCGCCAGCCGCGACAAGGAAATGTACCCGAGGCATCTTCGGGATCTGTCCTTGAAAGGGTGCGGGCAAAGGCTCGCCAGCCGAAGGTGGGGTGGTCAATTAATGGACCATGGGAGTAGCCACGTCGATTGGGCTTGTTTTGAGAATAGCGAACTCATGATGTCGCTGGGGAAAAAGTGAGTATGGATCCTCACCATCACTGTTTTTGGAATGAGCGGGTTCCGCGGGGAAGCCCCCTGCTGGCATTTGAAGGAATAGTGAATTTGGAATTTTCACCATTCGGTTTGAATTTGCAGTGGCGGTCTTGATCGCCGTTTATCTTAATTTTGAAGGAAAATAGCAAATTTGAGTTTCGCTATAGCGTTTGAAGTGACGGTTTATGTGCCGCCGTTGACATTTGATGGAAATAGTGAATTTGGAATCTTCACTATTGATTGAAGTGACGGTTTATGTGCCGCCGTTGACATGTGTGATGAAAATAGTGGAATTCAATTTCCAACTATTATTTTGAAATTGAAGGTTTTAACCGCCGTTGCTTGAAATAGCGGTTTTTGAATTTTCGCCATTATTTTGGAAAATTTGAAGGAAAATGGTGAATTTTGATTTCACCATTATTTTGAAATTGGCGGTTTTGATCGCCGTCTGCTTGAAATAGTGAGTTTTAAATTTTCACTATTTGTTTTGTTTGTTTTCGAGGAAATGACGACATTCAATATCGTCAACGAAAATTTTGGAATTTGTCACGGGAAATTGGGCCAAAGCCCAAATTTCGCTGAAAAAGAAAAGGGGAGGCCTGGTTTAGACGCGAGCCACCTGGCGATGTAAGCCGGCTTCCCTATTTCTTGTTAAAAAGACGCGAGGTTGAGCTGCGGATGATTATTTATCTTCATCCTCAAAATCTCGCAAAATCGCCATTAAAGGACCTTCAAGTTTGCTTTCACTCGTGCCATTGTCAACAAATGTCATCTCAAGGTAAGTATTTCCTCTTGAATCTTTTCAAATTTTTTGATTGTTAGCTTAGTTGAATTAGGGCGAAATTTTGCCCTAAAAATCGAATTGGGCGTTTTTGAATGAGCCAATTTCGAGTGAAATTGATGTTTGCATTAGGTTAGAAACCTGATTAGGAGTATAGGGGTGCTTTTAGTTTGCATTTTGGTCCCCGTTCCCGCTCCCTAGGCTCGAAAAACGTGATTGAGGTGAGAAACCGTCTCATTTCACAATGCCAAGTTTATTTGCTTGGGTAGTAGGTCCCACTAGGTTGCATTGTAGTTGGGGAAACTAAGCGACGGTCTTACGTCTGACAAAATAAGCGCCTGTTTGGGCTTGAATTGAGTCAGTTTGCCTTGAAATGGACCTTATTGGTATTTTAGGTCACCCTGAGGCGTGATGAAATCACGTTTGCCTTTTTGCGGTCGTTTTTGAATTTTTGACCGGCTTGGGCTCAAATTAGCGTATGAATTGCCTTTTTGAACCGTATAAAAATCCCATTGTGTCGGGGATGTATTTTGGGTTGTTGGCGGACCTTGTATGGGTCTTGAAATGCCGTTTTTGTGGTTTTTGACTCGTCTTTTGCCTGAAAAGAAGGGCGAGTCGTTTTTGTGTGTTGTTTTTTTGTGAGTGGTTTGGGGGCGGGATTGCCCTTTGTTTTTTGTATTGCAGGTTGTTTTTGTTTTTGTTGGGATTTACCCATCTCATGCCGTCGTAATGCCGAAATTTCGGCTGACGCTTTTTTTGTCGTTGTTTTTTTTTATCGCAGGGTATCGTCTGGGACCGATGGGGTCCGTTGTCGAGGCTTTGGAGGAGGAAGTCGATCCCGGAGGGGGGGAGTCGACTGTTTTTTGATACAGGCTTGGTTGTGTTTCTCCCTGGCGGCCTTTGTCCGGCCAACGATCGGGTATCGATCGTCGGTCGTTGTCTGTAGAGATCCGGATAGGCGGCTAATATGGCCGGTTTGTCCTTTTTGTCGTGGCTCATGGGCAGGATGGCTGATGATTGGGGGTCAGCACCGAAGTGGTGTATTGCATCACGGTTCTTGGCCTCCTCATCATCCAAAATCTGCCAGGCATTGTCTACATTTTTGTCATGGAGCAGGAGCGGAGGGTTATCGCCATGGTAACCTCCTCTGCTTTCACTGTTGCTCCTCTGTTTCCTATGTTGCTCTCTTTCTTTTCCGTTTGAGAGGATAGAGAGTGCTTAGTTCGGTAGGTGGCGGCTATCCCCCAGTTCGTTGTCTTAGGCCAGTGTCTGTATGATAGACGTTTGTTTTAGGCCAGTGTCTGTATGATAGACGTTTGTTGATGTATTTTGCGTAAGGCGGTTTGTATATATGTGTTTTTGGATTGTGGTTTGTTTTGTGATTTTGGCTTTTTTTTGTTGTGTTTCGGAGGAGCGTTGTCGGCTGTCGATTCTCCTTTTGCTTTGCACCAGTTCCTGCATCGTTAGTTGTAGAAAACAGGCAACAGATAGCATATACGCATAAACGTAAACACGTAGAAGCATTTGAAAATCAAAAATTAACCAAGATGACTTGAAGTTAAAATTGAAATTTTGAAAATTTCGTGACAAATCGTCACGTTTGGAATTCAAAAGGAATTGTTGAAAATTTGAGCAATTAACTCGTGTCGTGAATTAAATTGCATCGAAATTTTGAAAATGACTCGAAAAATATTCAAACTCAAACCGTCATGAAAGAATTTTAGGAAAGGATTTTTGCGAGTACATTTGGCTTTTGAGGTCAAGACTCGAATTTGTGAGTGCTTGAATTTTTGAGGAAAATTGATGTCGTGTTATCAATTTTCGATTTTGATTTTTGTTTTGCGAAAAAGCGAAAAAAATTTCGGAATTTCGACTGACATGGAAACGATCCGTCGCGGATCGGGGCGACTAGCCCTTCCCCCTTTTAAAAAAGAAAGAAAAATCCGTATGTTTAAAGCTGCGTCATGGAAACCGTGTCGGATTTCGTTAAACGCAAAAACAAGGAAATGTGAGTGTGAAGAAACACAAAATTTTCCCGGATCATCCCGAAGAGGCGCGAGGTTCCTGGCGGGAGGTTTGAGGTGTCAGGAGAAAACACATGTTGAAAGAGACAAGTCAACAGCGGGAATCCTGGAGAAGCCTCAAAGAGGCGCGAGCAGCCTGGCGATGGAAGCCGGCTCTCCTCTTTATCTGAAAAACGCGCTGATCATTTTGTATAAATAGGGACGTTTGCGCTTCATTGTTTCAACATCCGAAACACAAAAACATCTCTACAAAAGCTCTTCTTCTTCCACAAAAATATTTCATGGATGCTTTCGAGAACGCATTGCGACAATGGTGCCGAGATTTGTCGCCTCCCGAGAAGTATCAACTCGATTGCATGGGAGTTGGTCAATTGTTGGTGCTTCATCAAGTCAAGGTGCAACCTTCGTTTCTTGAAGCATGTTCTCGGTTTTGGGATTCGAAACATCATGTTTTCGTTTTCACGAAGGGCGAGATTTGTCCTCTTGCCGAAGAAGTTGGAGTCATTGGTGGGTGGCCGGGTTGTGCTCCGGTGCTTCCTCCGACTCGGTTGTGCTACAAGGAGAAATTCCGTTCCATGTTGGGCTTGTCAACAAGCCAAGTCAACTTTCTTCTTGCTCCATATGGTGTGGATATGTTGGCTCTTATCAACATCTTCTCAAATCGGTTAGATGCTAATGTCTCGGAGGTTGCTAGGAGAAGGGCTCTTGCATTTTGCCTTGTCCATGTGTACCTCTTTGTTGATGTCTTGAAGAAGGAGGGGCCGAGATTTCATGGTAGCATGACCCTTATCCATGTGATTGAGCAAATGGAGCATGGTAGAGATCCATCATGGTTGGTGCTTGGAGAGATTATCCAAGCTTTGGACAAGGAAGGCTCTTGTGGAGAGGCTTCCTCTTTTGGATCCCCAAGGATCCTCCAACTGTGGCTATTGGAGAGGCTAAGGTATGTAGAGCCTCCGGTTAATCCTTCTTCTTACTCCTTCCGTCACCTTAGTATGAGGAAGAAGTTGTACCCGGATAGTTTTGCTTCCACCGAGGCCTATTGGGCCGCAAGATTGGCGAAGGAGGGTGGTCCTCATGTCCGTTGGGTGGTGCCGTGGTGGCACTTGAGGTCCTTCACGGGGTTGCCCGCTTCGGGTGCTAGTCCTCGTTCTTTGATGGTGGTGGGCTTGAAGGTTGTTTTCTTCATTTATCCCGAAAGGCTCATGAGGCAAATGGGGCGTCAACAAAAGGTGCCCGCTCAAGATACTCTTGTCCAAGAGAATGTTTTCCGGAACTCCGAGCTTGTGGAATTCTTTGAAAGGTGGTGGGCCACTCGGCCGCTTTGGGAGGTGCCAAACCCCGTTGCCACGACATGGGTGACTCCCGCTTATGTCAAGTGGTCACTTGCTCCGTCCTTGGAAGAGAGATCCAAATTTCGCAAGGACGAGGTCGTCGATTTGAAGTACCTAGAGGTTGGCAAGGCCAACCGTGCCTTCTTTGAAGAGTATGTTGATGGAGCTACTCCCGATGTGATGAGACCACCGAAGAGGAGGAGTTCCGGCCCCAAGAATATGGTGGGCCGTGCATTGGCTCGTCTTGGGTCGAACATGGGGTCTTATGCTAGACCGGAGGCCGTCGCCATCCTAGATCCGTTGAGGATCCGTTCTGAGGAGGAAGTCCATGCTAGGCGGGCCAACAAGAAGAACAAGGGGAGGATGTACCCCGAGGGAAAAGGCAAGGGTAGAATGGAAGAGTGAAGACCTCAATTACCTGTTTTATTATTATGTTGTATTATTGTTGTGAGTTTTTATTATGTTGTACTAGCTAGTTATTGTGTGTTGTGTGCTAGTTTTACTATGTGAGGTGTGTTAGTGGACACCTTAGCTTTGACAAGTTGTAGACTCGTCGAGCTTTATTTGTTGTTGAAGTTGTAATCCCTCCCATTATTAATTAAATAAGAGAATTGCTCGTGTCGAAAATTGTGAACGCTTGTTTCTTCCATCCGTTTTGTGAACGCAATTCGATTTGAATCGTCCTACACATTTGCACTTGGGAAAGTGGTATTTTGTGGAAAGGGAGAAAGGCTCATTTTTGTATTTTTGTGGGAAAGGGAATGGTTTTCCCTTTCTTCTTTTTTTTTTATAGGGTTTTTTGTATGTGGGGATGGTTCTATCCTCCTTGCGTAAGAAAGGACTGCCTACGTATCCACCTGAAGAGGTGAAATCAAACCATGATCGTAGTTCGAAATGTTTTGTGAATTTGAATGGGTTTTGTGGTTGTATCCCTCAGGCATAAGAGGGACTGCCTACGTATCCACCTGAAGAGGTGAAATCAAACCATGCTCGTAGTTCAGGGTGTTTTTTGTAGTGCAAATAGACGTTGCCTTTGACGGATCAAAGGACATTCGAAACGGGCAAGGTGCCGCAGCTTAGACTCGATAAAACATGCAATTTCAAATCAGAACGCATTGAGGAACTTGACTTGAAAAGGGTTGAGGTCGGTGCTAGTTGGAAAACTAGGCTAGGCTGTTGATTGATAGGGTTCAAGGGTAGTATTTCTTGAGTTGGTCTAGGTTGGTTGGGTTGGTAAAGTCCTCCCCATCTAGGTCACTCAGTCTCACTGCGCCCCCCGAAATTATTTTCTTGACCAGGTATGGCCCGGCCCAGTTGGGTTTGAATTTTCCCCTCGGATCGACAGGTAATGGTGCTCGAACTGACTTGAGGACTAAGTCGCCCTCCTGGATGTTTCTGGGTTTAACCTTCTTGTTGAATGCCCGTTGTATACGTCGTTGGTATAGCTGGACGTCGTGCAAGGCGTTTAGTCGCCGTTCGTCTAGAAGAGTGAGTTGTTCGTACCTTCGACGGGTCCATTCCGCCTCAGGGACTTGACTCTCTAGTAGGATGCGTAGAGATGGGACCTCTAACTCCACCGGTTGAACCGTCTACATACCGTATGCTAGGTAGAAGGGTGTGGCGCCTGTTGGTGTTCGAATGGAGGTTCAGTATCCCCAGAGTGCGAATGGGAGTTTGCTCGGCCAATCGCGGTAGTTGTCTTGCATTTTCTTGATAATGGTAACAAGAGTTTTGTTCGCTGCCTCCACCGCTCCGTTAGTTTGGGGACGGTAGGGGGATGATCGATGTCGTTTGATCTTGTATTTGTCCAGCAAGGCTTGAGTTTCCGCCCGGAAGTGAGAGCCTTGATCGCTGATGATCTCATGGGGTACCCCATATCGGCACATGATGTTGTTTTGAATGAACTTGGCCACTTGTTTGGCGGTCAAGACTGCATATGACTGTGCTTCCACCCATTTGGTGAAGTAGTCAATGGCGACGAGGACGAAACAATGACCCTTGGTGCCTATTGGGTTGACTTTCCCGATGATGTCGATGCCCCAGGTTGAGAAAGGCTAGGGTGACGTCATGGTGTATAAAAGGGACGGTGGTACATGTTGTATGTTGGCAAAGATTTGGCAATTGTGGCAATGTTTGACGTAGTTGCGGCAATCGGCTTCCATGGTTGTCCAGTAGTAACCCAGCCGCATGATTTTCCGTGTAAGCATCATTGCACTCATGTGAGGGCCACATTCTCCGTCGTGAACCTCTCCCATGACCTTTTTGGCTTTGTGATGGTCAATGCAAAGGAGGAGAATTCTTTGGGGTGTTCTTTTGTAGAGTTGATTTTGGTTTATCACGAATTGTGATGCAAGTAAACGGATGGCTCTTTGTCCTCTTTGATCAGAGTTGGGAGGGAATTCGTTTTTGGTTTTGTAATTGAGGATGGCTTGGTACCAAGGTTCATCATGGCTTTCCTCGTCGTCGATAATGGCACAAATGTGAGCTGGCTCGCTCCTTCTCTCGACACAAAGGGGCATCGATGTCATGTGGTCAGGTATGTTGACGAGCGCGGCAAGTTTTGCCAGGGCATCAGCAAATTGATTTTCCTCTCGCGGCAAGTGGAAGTAGTCGACTTGGTCGAAGAACTCGGCCTCTTGATTGATCTTTGCTCGGTAGGGAGCTAAGCGTCGGTCGATTTCCCATGATCCGGATACCTGATTGATGATGAGTGAGGAATCGCCATGGACCCTCAATCTCTTGATGCCAAGTGTGATGGCTGCTTGTAGGCCGATGAGGCATGCTTCATATTCAGCGGCATTGTTGGTGACGGCGAAGTCTAGCTTGACCGAGATCGGAACATGTTCTCCCTCCGGTGATATCGAAAGGATTCCTACCCCGAAGCCTCTCTGATTAGATGCACCATCAAAGTATAGGTCCCATGCGTCGGAGTCGGCACAAAGGATGTCTTCGTCGGGAAGTGACCATGTGTCGGTCGTTGGATCCTCGTTGACGGAATTTTACGCTAGGAAGTCGAACGATCGCTCTTCCCTTGATAACCTTGAGGGGTACAAACTTGAGATCAAATTCGGACAGCATCAGTGTCCACCTAGACAGCCTTCCGTTTAGTACGGGTTTTTCGAAGATGTATTTTAACCGGGTCCATCTTGGAGTAGATATGGACCGAGTAGCTGAGCATGTAATGCCGCAGCTTCTTTGTTAACCATACTAGGGCAAGGCATGTCTTTTCCAGTTTTGTATACCTCGTCTCGTACTCAATGAACTTCTTGCTGATGTAGTAGATGGCTCGCTCTTCGTTGCCAACTGTTTGTGCTAGCATTTCTCCCATGGCTGTGTTGGTTACGATCGAGTGGGGATAGAGGAATCCCCGGTTGAGGTGGCATGAGGACAGGAGGTTTGGATAGGATTTCCTTTATCCTGTCGAATGCCTTCTGACAGTCGTCGTCCCAATCAGTGTGATCGGAGGCACGAAGCTTCTTGAATATTGGTTCACAGATCATAGTGAGCTTGGCGATGAACCGGCTGATGTATTGGACCTGACCGATAAATCCCCGAATCTCCTTCTCGTTCTTAGGCCGAGGCATTTGTTGAAGGGCTTTGATTTTGGTTGGATCAATCTCAATGCCTCTTTTGCTGACGACATGTCCCAAGAGTTTTCCGGAGGTGACCCCGAATGCACACTTCTAAGGATTTAGTCTCATGTTATATTTCCGCAGACGAGCGAAGAATTTACGAAGGGCATTGATGTGGCCGTCCCGTTCTTTTGATTTGACGATCATGTCATCGACATATACCTCTACCTCCTTGTGCATCATGTCATGTAGGAGAGTGGTAGCGGTTCTCTGATAGGTTGCTCCGGCGTTGATGAGGCCGAAAGGCATGACCGTGTAGCAATATGTACCCCACTGTGTAGTGAACGCAGTTTTATGCATGTCTTCCTCAGCCATTTTAATCTGGTTGTACCCGGCATACCCATCCATGAATGATAGGAGAGCATGTTCGGCAGTGTTGTCTACCAGAATGTCAACATGTGGCAAAGGGAAGTCGTCTTTTGGACTCGCCTTGTTCAGATCCCTGAAGTCGACGCAAACCCGAATTCGTCCGTCTTTCTTTTGTACCGGCACAATGTTGGCCACCCAATCCGAGTATTCAGATACTTTGATGAACCCGGCTTTGAACTGTTTGTCCACTTCTTCCTTGATTTTTAAGGCCCACTCAGGACGCATCCGGCGTAGCTTCTGCTTTACAGGTTTAGCTCCGGGTTTAATGGGTATCCGGTGCTCTGCAATTTCTCTGTCAATCCCAGGCATGTCTCTGTAAGACTAGGCGAATACATCCTTGTATTCGTGGAGGAGGTCAATGAACTGCTGTCTTTCCGAGAGGTCCAGGGTTGTCCCTATCCTAAGTTCTCGAGGTGTATTGTCGGTCCCTACGTTAATAGGCTCGGTTTCCTCAATGATGGGGGTTCTGATTTCCTGTTTGTCAAGTTCTTTGGCTAAGTGAGATGGGTAGTCACTCAAGTCAAATTCCTCATAATCATTCAGAATTGCATTGCAGTTAAATTGAGACGAGTCATAAGCAAACTTAGCGTTCATTAAGTTGACACGAGCGAATAGCTCGGAAAGGACAGACATCTCGTGGTCAGTCAGAGGCGACACGACAGAAGAAGTGGCCCCTGGAACAGGCTCCAGGTTGTCACCTTTCATGGGAGTGGGGGTGACCTTAGTGGACTCAGCCTCTGAATCAGCCACGACTTTGTGATAAAACAGTGGGAAGGGGACCTTGACTGGGACTTCCGGAGCGTTAGGAGCTATAACAGACTCTGACTCCGACTCAGACTCTGACTCAGATCCTTCTTCACTTTCCTCCTTCAACATAGGGCCTTCTCCAGTTGTGATCTTGAGAATGCGGCCTTGGCGATCGGTCCACTTGATGGTCTTCCTCCAGCCCTAGGTGGCTTTCTCCGGGTCAGTATCGGAGATCAAGGCGGTTGGATCAAACTGATGGTCTTTCAGGGCGATGTTGATGATGTCCTCACAGTCGAGGTGTTTGACGTTATCTTCCCCAAAGAGTAGTGTGACAGCTTGTCCGTCGAGGCATGGTGACGGTTTGGAGTCAGTTGATGCGGCTTCGATGTTGTCGGAGATAAAGTAGCAGTCCTAGAAGACTTCCACTCCCGGGTATCTAGCCCTGGCCACGGAGTCATAGATTGGCTCCGGAAAGTCGTGGTAGAGTTCAGACTCTCCCTCGGGGACAAAGTATCCGTTGAGGGTTAGGTGGTATGGACGGAGGATGACTCCATGCTTCTTGCGTTTTCGGACTAGGAGGTCCATCTCCTGGATATCTTCGTGAGTAGGTTCGTACCCCAGTCCAAAGGGTATGTCGGGGACCTTAGCCTGTTTCAAGGGAGGCAAAGGGTCCTATAGTGGATTGAGCGGCAAACCCGGGAAATAACCCTGACGCATCATGATACGGTTGATCGTGAGGTTGGCGAACGGGTCACACTCAGAAGTTGTCAGTTCATCAGTTATGGCGTTCACGGCTTGGAAACCCCACATTTCATTGTCGTCCTCCTCAATGGCTTGGGAGGCTAACCCTCTTCTCATAACTGCTTTGATTGGGGAAGCAGGGATCGTGATCGTTTTCCCGTTGAAGGGGACCCTGATCTTTTGGTGGAGCGTTGATGTGACCGCCTTGACGGCGTGAATCCAGGGACGTCCCAGGAGCATGTTGAAGGATGCGTCGATGTCGACCACTTGAAAACTGGTTTGTCTTTCTAATGGCCCGGTTGCGACGGTCAAAGTGACTAGCCCAGCGACCTTGCGACGAGTGCCGTCGTAGGCGCGTACTCCTTGATTCGTTGGGATTAAATCAGATTCCTTAATACCCACTGTGGGCGATTTTGAGAGGAATGACATTCACGGCGGAACCGTCATCCACGAGAACCATTGGTATATTCTTTTGGAGGCATTGCACGGTGATGTACAGGGCCAGGTTATGGTTGGCTCCGAACAGGGAGATATCCTCGTCGGAGAAGACGACCGGGTTACTCAGATCAGGGGCGTCTCTCGTCATGTGTGCCACTATTTCTTCTGGAGAAGAGGTGGAGGGCACGGTTAATTTCCCCAAGGCCTGCAGCAAGGCCTGTCGGTGCTCGTAAGACGTTACGATCAATTGCCAGATAGAGATCTCGGCTTTTGCTTTCTGGAGCTGCTTCAGGATTGAGTTCTCGGGAGCCTTTGGTTGGGTGTCCACTTCTGGGACGACTTGGTCATTCGTTGTTGGAACGACCGCTGGGCTGCTTGGATTCTGATAGGGACGCTCGGACCGGGTGAGGTATCCGATTTCCTTCGTCCGCTTTTCCTTCCCTGGGATGACATAGACATCCTCAACATCATCCCGCCATACTCCGTTAATTTCAGGGTCTCGAGGATACCTTGGAGGGGTATTCCTCGGTGGGTAGTTTTTGTGGGTGATATTTTTGTGAGGGCGATTTTTGTGAGGGTAGTTATTTTGAGGGTAATTCTCGTGAATGTGGTTATTTTGAAGGTGATTTTCATGGGGTCTATGCCAGAATGGTCGCGAGAGCAATCCATCCTGGGTGGGTAGTTTTGAATCCTTCCTTGTCGTTTTGGGTTAACACCTCGAGAGTACGGGTGTTGGCCTGGATCTCGACATTGTCAGCATACTGTTTGGCAAACTCAACTGCGATCTCATCCCAGGTGGTAAGGTTTTTCGGGTCCAAGGAGTAGTACCATTGGCGAGGAATCGGCTCCAAAGAGGATGGGAATATCCTGGTGAAAAGTTCCTGTTTGACCCCCTTAATGGCCATGTAGTCTTTGAAAGCACGGATGTGGCTGAGTGGGTCCTCCACTCCCTTGAACTTAGGCACATCAGTCAGGGTGAAGTTGTCAGGTAACTGGTCCCCAACAGGTTCGAACCTTCGGTTATTTTCAAGGTGGATGTTGTTACCCCGGGCTAGGAGTTGTTCTTCCAAGAGTTTCAGCCTCTTTTCAGTCTCAGTCAGAGGTGGGGTATTATGTTCCCCAATTTCCTTGTTCTCTAGGGCGTCGATACGGGTCTCGACGCGATCCAGGGTGACCTTAAGAGTAGTAAGCAGGCTGGCTAGCTGATCAGTTGTGACATCTCTGTTGTTATCATTGTTGTTGTTGGACGAAGCTGAAGACGGGGCCATGGCTCTGAGGCAGAAAAACGGCTCACATTACAACTCAATCCGACGCGGTTCCAAGACTGAACGTAGACAACACAAAGGACGAGACAAAGATCCGACTCAACAAGACGGGGATGACCGTGTGTGGTCCCTCGGTGCTGACTCGATTTATGACGTGACGGTGTTTGACCGAACCTTTGACATGAGTCCAATTATGACGGCGTGACGCCATTGGACGGGTCTCGTGGTGAGACGACTCATAAGTAAAGACCCATAAGTACGTTTGCTTTGACTCGATAGACACGAGGTGGAATTGGAATGGTGGACTGAAGTTTTCGAAAATAGAAATTTTCAAAAAGATTCCTTTGTCGCTTTAATAGGCGGCTTCCGAAGAAAAAAATCTCCGCAAGTCGATCAGTTGAAAAGGTTGTCTTAAGTTTATTTGCAAAAGACGGTTTGAGTTTGAGTCGGCTCGGAAAACAGTGTATTGTTTCCTAAGACGGTTTTGAAATTCAAAATTGTATGTTTTGAAAATCGAGTTTGAAATGTTTGAAGAGGTCTCGGGGACGGTGTATAGTCCTCGGGATCCCGAAAGTGTCTCGAGAAAAGGGTGTGTGCCTTTCTCGGGTTTTGAAAGAGAGCCATTGTCGGCGCGAAACAGGTTAAAATCCGTGTCTAGACGCGGCGATTATAACGGCGTAAAAAGGTGATTTTGAAATGGTTATACAAAACCGGGTTTGAAAATCGTCATTACGACGGCCTAGAAAGGCGTGTTGAAAAGGTTATACAAAACCGGGTTTTGAAAATCGTCATTATGACGGCCTAGAAAGGCGTGTTGAAAAGGTTGTACAAAACCAGGTTTGAAAATCGTCATTACGACGGCCTAGAAAGGCGTGTTGAAATGGTTATACAAAACCGAGTTTGAAAATCGTCATTACGACGGCCTAGAAAGGCGTGTTGAAATGGTTATACAAAACCGGGTTTGAAAATCGTCATTACGACGGCCTAGAAAGGCGTGCATCGGTCGGCGAAAGACCGAGGTTTGAAATGGCCATTATAACGGCGCAAAAAGGTGTTTTGAAAGTTTGAAATGACACGGAAGGACTTATGATCAAGTAGCACATAAGCACTCACAGTTTCATTATATTATGCATCATGCTGACACGGGTTTTGGCTTAAAAGGGTGGGTTACACACCAAGCAATCAAACCCCGATTTGCGAGAGGGATACCAATCCAAATAAAATGTGTAAGGAGGGTGCCCTAGCCTCGTGCTCGAAAGTGATGAAAGCTCTTTGACGAAACAGAAATGTGTAACGTCAATGGTATGCTTGACTCAATCGGGATTCGAAACGCGGGGATGAGAAAACTCACGCCGACGGGACGAGCCAATTGGTCGAAAAGGGTTGGGTTGTGGGCTCGGACAAGGAACCCGACCGTGACCGTAATATCAATTAATGCATTCCAACCAAGACCTCGTTCGAGTCTCACCATCTAGGGATCACAAAGACATAAGTGTCCTAGTTTTCCCTAGCGGAGTCGCCAATCTGTGGTCATGGGCCACGTCTCGGTCTGTGGATTTGGGCCACCTACCAATCCGTAGTCACGGGCCACCTGCACGCCAAGCCGATCCGTGGACATGCAGCGGTCTTTTGAAAGCCACGCTCGGTGGCGTAAAAATGCCTTCGACCGGATCGTTTTAGATCGGTCGGTTTCGTCTCGGTAAGGGTCTCGAAACGATTAGAGATGTTCGGAGTCGCCACCAAGCATTTGTGAGATGCCTGGAACCCGTTCGAATTCCACTTTATACCTCGGTCAAATCGAAACACAAAGCAGCGTTTGACATAGGTACTCAAGATAAGGAAATCGTCCCTCTTTAGCATCCTATCTCTAGAATGACTCTCGTACGCCCTGGATAAGGTCGTCCACTATCCAAATTTTCTGAGTAAGAGGTGAAGGTACGTATTGGGAAGCCCTTTAATCAGACACCCAATCCCGCCCGCGTTTAGCGGCCTCTACTGATCGATCTTGGTTGGTTGAATGCAAAAGTTGATAAAACGGTTTAAATGCATGAATGCGCATCCAATAATTTAAACCTAACATGTGAGAGCTTTCTAAGTCGGTTGATTTAATCCAAATATCAAGTATAAGATGTCGAGTTGGATTAATGATTGATTTGCATGCAAGACGGAAATTAAACATCCATTTACCGTATTAGGTTTAGGGTGCATAACATGATCCATTTGTCTTAGTAAGGCATTTTGCAAATATGGTTTTGAATAATCGAATAGTCATCTGATCCGTCCTATATCCGGGTTAACCGGAGTCGGGATCGTCCTAAACTAATGCTGGAAGGGAACAGGCCCTGTACCAGACGGCTATAAGAGGCGCGAGCCAGCCGGCGGTGTAAGGGGCCTCCCTCTGGTTTTGAAAATGAGAAATGAGGAGCCTGCTTGAGGCGCGGGTTAGCCAACGGTTGTATGCCGTGTTCTGACTGTTTAGAAAGCGTTATAAAACGTGTTAAAAATGGGTATTTGAACCCGGTTTGATTTTGAAAGGGTCGTTTGGACCGCATTTGTTGATTTTAAGGACTAGACTCGAATAATCATCATTGTTTGATAATATTCGGTGTCGGGTACGATTTGACAAACTTGACATGAATAGTTTTGAAAGTGATTATGGACTAATTGTTTTAAGTCCATTTTGAATGTAATTAGTCGATACTCGTCATCGTACCCGGGTTAAAATCCGGTATGGTATGTAGAACCAAGGATGATTTTGTGTTGGTGACTAATATGTTTGTTTGAAAATGTGAAGAAATGAAATAAAAGGCTTTAAAATACCTTCTAAATGTCATTAACCAAATATTATCACCGAAACACGGATTTAACCATCATGGTATGAGGAACCAAGGGTGAAAAATGTTTTATGGTTAAGACATGTGAAATGAAACAAAAAGGTTTCGAAAATACTTGAAATGGTAAAAACCGATTACAAATATGAAAAATAGATTAAGGGAAATGACGAGAACAAACACGGTTGATCTCTGGTCTGAGTACCCCATTTAGGCGCGAGCCAGTTGGCGACCTAAGGGGCTTCTGCCTCAGACCAAAAATCAGTTTTATCTCGTTTATCCAATGTTTTGGTTCATGTTATGCATGTTTTAGCATGTTAAAGTCATGAAACAAATGAAAACATAATAAAAGAGGATTTTTACACCCTCATACTTACATGTTTGGTTATGGCGAGTGACCGACGTAAGTGTAATAACTCGTTTGATCGGAAAAAACTCGGTTTAAAACCGTTTTGGTAAGTAAAAAGAGTGTTTTAAAAGTTTAGTGATGGTGTAGTGGTCAAAGTGGTCGGACAAGTGATTTAATGCACGATGACGGTACCAAACAATGTGTAAGGCTTGTATTTACGATCGGTAGGTCGTAAATACGCGTCGGGTTGTGACTTAAGAAGTCGAGTCGAGAATTTTAAGGGAGAAAAGAGGGGGCGGACACTCGCGTAAGTCTCAAATGGGTGGCATTTGAGGGGTATTTATAGGAGAATGAGTGGTTGTGTGAGTTTTGAGCGACGTGGCCACCTGGGCTGCTCAAAGAGGCGCGAGCCACGTCGCGGCACTTCGAGTTGTGTTGTCACTATCACAACAAACGCAATCATGATTTGTTCTATCCTAGGTTTTGTAGTCACATGTTTGGTACTTGACCAACATGAATCCGGGAAACTTAGTATAGAAGGCTTGGAGATATTTTGTTTTTGTGTTTGACTCGGTTTGACTCGTTGTTGGAGTCGGGTTTTGAATTTTTGAGTCGGTTTCTGGCCCGGTGTCGGTTTTGACTCTAGTTAGTGTCATTGCGACCCCGTCGTCGTGCATTAAACACTCCAGGTACTTTTGAAATGTTTTGAAATTAATTTTGTTTTCGAAATCGTTTTAAGTTTTCCGACGTAAAGTTGTACACAAACTGTCGATCAAACGCTGCGATCCCAAAACATGTTGTAGTCCGATAATCATCGGGTGTTTGTTGGAGTCTCAGCAGATACTGGGTATCAACACTAGTAAAGGCTCTTGATTAAATGGGGGGTTATAAAGTGGTATCAGAGAGAACGATCCTTAGGGCTAAACAAATGAACCCAATGAACTTAGGATGAGTCTAAATAAAATGAACCCCGGGTAGAAACTGTTAGGAGCCCCTAATGCGGTTAAGAAGCGCGCCTTAATTCGTATCCTATCCCTCTCAGTTTTGAACCAGTCACCTCGGGTAAGGATAAGATGAGAGTGGGTAGTTAGTATTGAGTTGATTTATGAGCCAGTTGGATATTAGTTACTAACTTCGCTGCAGGGTGAAAGATATGGCAAGGTAAGTAAAATGGATGAGATGTAAAATGGTTGAGAATTGTATGCATATTGCCTTATGAGATGTTTATTAACGTATGATGGGTGATGGATGTAATTGTCATGATTGTATGTATTAGAAATCATGTCTAGTGATATGCGGTACATGTTCCCCGAAACCATACTTCTTACAATGTTTTTGCAATGATTAGATATAATATGGATTTATGTACTTGTGATATAAGGGATAGGAGTAATATACGGAATGATAAAGTTAGATGGGTAGCCTTGTGAAGAGTGTAATGACCGAATTATGATAATTTGGGTATAGGAGGATACTTGTAAGGACCAAGACCTTGGTGGTTGGATGACCTTAGTTCAATTTAACTAATCACATAATTTTATTTTGGAGGAATTAGCTTGTTACCCTATAACTTTTTATAGTATGGAGACCTATACCCTTTCTTTTACTTTTATAGACAATATGGCACCAAAGAGAGCTAGAGCTTCTACCATGACTGATGAGGAGATTGAGAGGATGCAGGACCTGAATGCTGCATTATTAGAGATTGTAAAGAGGAAGAAAGATGAGATGAATCCTTCTAAGGTGGGAGCATCAGTGGCTCGATATAAGCCAGCAAAGTATGAGGGAGTTGGGGAACCATCTTTGTTAGGAGAGTGGTGTAGGGAGTTCGATAATATTTTTGGATTGATAGCTTGTCCAAAGGAAATGCAAGTTGACCAGGCTGTGTTTTATTTGAGAGGGAAAGCTGGGAGGTGGTGGACTAAGAATAAGGCAACTATAAAGGAGGCATTTCAGTTGAGTGAGGAACCTTATGTGCCATGGCAGAATTTCAAAAACATTTTGAGAAATACCTTTATACCTGAACACATCAGGAGTAAGATGAGAGCTCAGTTTGATTCTTTTAAGATGACCGATGAGATGACAGTGGAGGATTATCATAACAACTTCATGGAGTTAGCTGAGTATGTGGCAGATTTGAATTATAATGATGAAATTTTGGCAATGAGATTAGAGAAGGGGTTGACTTTGGCTATTAAGAAGAGACTTACTGCTGGTGTCCCTACCACTGTTGAGGAGGTATACCAGAGAGCAGGTCATGCTGAGAGAATTAAGGTGATGGTGATTCAGGAGAAGAAAGAAAAAGGAGAAAAGAAGAGAAAGTCTGAGGCTGTGAGTGAGGGAGCTGAGGGTAGTAAGAAGGCAAACACTAATCATTTTAGAGCTTACACTGGTAATGAGGAAGCATTTGGGGGTAGTGCTAGTCATGGTGAGAGTCGTAGCGCCTTTAGCGAGGCAGTTCAGTGCTTTAGATGTGGGAAGATGGGCCATAAAGCCTCTACTTGTAGAGTGGTTATAGATGGTCATCGTAGAGAGTATGGGAGTCAGGGAGGAGGTCTGAGTAACCAGAGGAGTTACAACAACTACTCTAACCATAACCGTTACAACAACTATACCAATCAGAGCTCTAGGAATGGATCTTACCAGGGGCAAGGAAATAGTGGGAATCACCAGAGTGCAGGCAAGAGCGTAGCTGGATTCAATAGGACAGGGCAGGAAGGAGCTAAGAATAATAGAGTTGTTTGATTAAGTATGTAGGTTACGGGGACGTAACCCTTTCTTTTAGGGGGATAGGATGTAATACCCCAATATTTCTTGTTATTAATGGTTATTTCTTGTTATTTATGGTACAATTTGGTGATACATTTTGAGTATATTAATAATACATTTGGATACGCGTTTTAAGTACGTTTTGACCTCTGTTAAGTTTGTTGGATTATGTTGGATATTTTGTTGGGAGTTGGAGTTGTTGGAATATGTTGAGTGAACTTCGGGACGAAGTTCCTTTTTAAGAAGGGAAGACTGTAATACCCCGTATTTTAGAGGATGGTCAAAGGTTTGGTCAACATCATTTTATTGAAATGAGATTTATGGAAATGAATATTTTATATTAATTATTTATTAATTAATGAGACATGTAATTATGAGATGGGAAATAATAATTAAATAGTACATAATAATATATGACGGAGGATGTATACATATGACGCATACTAATATTAGTATATGGTATTATACAACTAATAAGCTAATACACATTTTATATAGTATTTATACGGTATTAATACGGAATAATGATAATATTACCTAATAAGATAAGGAAAGTTCATCCACCTACCTATTAGTATAAATAGGATCCTCTAGCTATTCTTTTGTTCACTTGTATTCACATAAATCACAATTAAAAGTGAGAGAGAGAAATAAGAAGAAGAAAAAGAGAGCTTTATATCTATTTTACAACCGTCTTAAGGTAACCGTCTCATAAACTTTTCTTATAATTGAATTGATAAAATAAAATAATATTTGAACCAACCTTGACCTAGATTGACCTTGACCCGACCTTGACCAGGTTTGACCTTGACCACGTTGACTTTTACACGTTGACCCCAATTTGACTCAAAATAAAATTGGGTTTTGTTTATTGTATATATACCTTGTTAAAGTGAACCATCTTAAGACTATTGAATCGGACCCAAATAGTGACTCGACCCGACTGACTTGCGGACAGGGGTTGGGGTGTTGTGTAGGGGTCCTGCTGGTGGTATTTGTGGCGGAGGTAAGGGCGGTAGAAGGTGGTGATAATCGGTTTCAGGAGGTGTTGTGTGTTGTTGTTGGTTCAGGTCAGGAAAAGGGAAGAGAGTGTCGACCTAGTTGAAAGGATGACGGGTTCTGGGCTTAGGTAGGCTTAGGTCAGTCGTAGCACGGTGGGTTGAGCGGGTTGTCGACGGTGGAGGTGGCAGTAACTGGTGTTGGTGATAACGTTTTTTTTGGCAGGTCGAGATTGTTGTTGTTACACTGTTTGCAGGGGTTGGGGACCCACATGAGAGTCGTCTGACCCAGGGATGGTGGTGGTTGTCTGGGGCGGTTATGGGTAGGTCTAGGGTGGTTGTTGTGGTGGTGCATGGTGGCCAAAGGCCGCGTCTTTTTGGTGCAGTTGTTGTCGGTTTGCTGTTGTTATTATTGTCGGGCTGTTGCTGCTGTGTTGCTGCGTTGTGGTTGTCGTTTTGGTGTTGGGGCGCGAGGTGGCTGAGCGTGGTGGCTATGGGGGTAGGTGCGGCGGTTGTGAGAGGTTGTGGTGGTGGCTGCTTATGTCGAGTCAATTTATGGTGATAGGATTGGTGTTGTGGTTGTGTCGAGAAAGAGGGTAGATCAAGGGAAGACGTGGTGGTGTTATGGGCTGGTGTTGGGGGCCAGGCATGGCAGAGGTGGTGGCTGCCACAGCCTGGTTGTGTTGGTGTAATGATGGGTCCGGTATGGTGTCGGGTTTAGGAGGGAAACCGGGTTGAGGAGAGGGGTTAGTATAATTGTTGAAACGGTTTCAATCATATAAATCGTATTCTTATCATAATTTGGCAAGTTCTTATATTTAATTAATTCGAGTGGATTATAATTATTATTATTATATTTTGGTTAGGTGACGGATTCGCGAAGGATCGCTTTTGATTATTCATAACATTATATTTCGGCTTAACTTGGAATATTGCTATTTGAGGTAGGATAGCTACTCAATCACTTTAATGTTTACTTGTATGATCTTGTCTGCTTGTATTGGTTGAATTAATTGGAATTGTGACGGATGCTATATAATAGTTTTGCGGTTGTATTAAGATGATTTTATTATTGACTACCTCAGCTCGTGTCTGAGATGAGTTATACAATTGGTTTCCTCAGCCTCGTGTCTGAGATGGTAAGAATGTTGTATAGCTCAATTGTTTGCATATCATATCATGAGCACTTGCATTGGTTTCCCGAGGCTGGTTCTGCAGGACTTGTCTCTGGGATGTTATTGAGATTACCCCGGCCATGGATTGGCGGGATGAACGGAAGCCTCGGAGGATGATCATGAGCATGCATTTCATTTGCATTTAATATTGTCTCCTATTCATTTATTGTTTTTGTTTAGCTATTCCTACTCCACCTCGTGGTTGACAGTGTATTCATGAACACCTGTGGTGAACCATAATGGGGAGCAGATTTGACAGGTACTAAGATTAGCTGACTTGGGAGCTATGGGATGCGTGAGGACTTGGCCAATCTACCTAGAAGTCTAGACCACATAGATTATGAGATCACTTTATTTATTTCCGCTGCGAGTTGTAATTATTTTATATTAAGTTTTAGTAGATTAATTTGTAATACATATGTATTCATTAAAGTTTTAATTAATAAAGTACTTTGGATTGCTATACTTTGTAACTACTGCCTCAGGAAACTGAGATGGTAACACACCTATTTAATTAGGAATGTCTAGTAAAGGCTCTTGATTAAATGGGGGGTTACAAAGTGGTATCAGAGAGAACAATCCTTAGGCCTAAACAAATGAACCCAATGAACTTAGGATGAGTCTAAATAAAATGAACCCCGGGTAGAAACTGTTAGGAGCCCCTAATGCGGTTAAGAAGCGCGCCTTAATTCATATCCTGGCCCTGTCAGTTTTGAACCAGTCGCCTCGGGTAAGGATAAGATGAGAGTGGGTAGTTAGTATTGAGTTGATTTATGAGCCAGTTGGATATTAGTTACTAACTTCGCTGCAGGGTGAAAGATATGGCAAGGTAAGTAAAATGGATGAGATGTAAAATGGTTGAGAATTGTATGCATATTTCCTTATGAGATGTTTATTAACGTATGATGGGTGATGGATGTAATTGTCATGATTGTATGTATTAGAAATCATGTCTAGTGATATGCGGTACATGTTCTCCGAAACCATACTTCTTACAATGTTTTTGCAATGATTAGATATAATATGGATTTATGTACTTGTGATATAAGGGATAGGAGTAATATACGGAATGATAAAGTTAGATGGGTAGCCTTGTGAAGAGTGTAATGACCGAATTATGATAATTTGGGTATAGGAGGATACTTGTAAGGACCAAGACCTTGGTGGTAGGATGACCTTAGTTCAATTTAACTAATCACATGATTTTATTTTGGAGGAATTAGCTTGTTACCCTATAACTTTTCATAGTATGGAGACTTATACCCTTTCTTTTACTTTTATAGACAATATGGCACCAAAGAGAGCTAGAGCTTCTACCATGACCGATGAGGAGATTGAGAGGATGCAGGACCTGAATGCTGCATTATTAGAGATTGTAAAGAGGAAGAAAGATGAGATGAATCCTTCTAAGGTGGGAGCATCAGTGGCTCGATATAAGCCAGTAAAGTATGAGGGAGTTGGGGAACCATCTTTGTTAGGAGAGTGGTGTAGAGAGTTCAATAATATTTTTGAATTGATAGCTTGTCCAGAGGAAATGCAAGTTGACCAGGCTGTGTTTTATTTGAGAGGGAAAGCTGGGAGGTGGTGGACTAAGAATAAGGCAACTATAAAGGAGGCATTTCAGTTGAGTGAGGAACCTTATGTGCCATGGCAGAATTTCAAAAACATTTTGAGAAATACCTTTATACCTGAACACATCAGTAGTAAGATGAGAGCTCAGTTTGATTCTTTTAAGATGACCGATGAGATGACAGTGGAGGATTATCATAACAACTTCATGGAGTTAGCTGAGTATGTGGTAGATTTGAATTATAATGATGAAATGTTGGCAATGAGATTCGAGAAGGGGTTGACTTTGGCTATTAAGAAGAGACTTACTGCTGGTGTCCCTACCACTGTTGAGGAGGTATACCAGAGAGCAGGTCATGCTGAGAGAATTAAGGAGATGGTGATTGAGGAGAAGAATGAAAAAGGAGAAAAGAAGAGAAAGTCTGAGGCTGTGAGTGAGGCAGCTGGGGGTAGTAACAAGGCAAACACTAATCAGTTTAGAGCTTACACTGGTAATGAGGAAGCATTTGGGGGTAGTGCTAGTCATGGTGAGAGTCGTAGCGCCTTTAGCGAGCCAGTTCAGTGCTTTAGATGTGGGAAGATGGGCCATAAAGCCTCTACTTGTAAAAGGGTCTTTGAGCTTGATTTCTAATTGGAGGTGGGGTGTATGTTGGTTGAGGGTTTTGAACATTATGGCTCTTGTACGAAAGATTTGGATGGAATTTGGTATTCTCATTATAATAGTTGGAATAAGGGGTGCCAGTCTTGTATGCTTGGAAAGCATTCACTTGTCCATTTGTTCCCCTACATTCACTTTGGTCATGTCTCAAAGTTCCACAACTCTCACATACTCCACTTGGAATTGAGGATGATGCCACCATAGCATGAACAAGTTGTTTGGGTGATTTAGAAGCTTCATCAAGCTTAGCCATGGCCTTCTCAAACTTCAAATTGATGGTGTCAATATGGGCACTTAGTTAAGCACCCATCTGAGTGAGGAAATCTACCTCATGCTTTCCTCCTCTTGTAGCCTTTCGAGGCCTACTATATTGGGAATTATGAACCGCCATCTCTTCGATTTTGGCCCATGTTTGATTGTCATCAACTTCGGTAAACATTCCATTGGATCCCATGTTGAGAATATTGCGGGAGTCTTCATATAAACCATTCCAAAATTGTTGCACAAGGAACCACTCGCTAAGTCCATGGTGTGGACAAGAATGACAAGTGTCCTTAAATCTCTTCCATGCCTCATACAATGATTCTTCATCCCTTTGCTTGAACCCTGTGATTTGGGCTCTCAACATATTGGTCTTCTCCGGAGGATAGAATTTCTTGTAGAAAGCAAGTGCTAACTTCTTCCATGAATCAATACCAAGGGTAGCCTTGTCTAGGCTCTTCAACCATTGCTTAGCGGTACCGATCAAAGAAAAAGGAAATAGTACCCACCGGATTTGGTCTTGAGTAATTCCGGTTTGAGAAATCGTATCACAATTGTCACAAAAATCTCCGTATGTGAATGAGGGTCTTCACTAGGCATCCCTCCAAATTGACTTCTCTCAACTAATTGTATGAATGCGGATTTGACAATGAAATTACCGGTGAAATGTGGTGGTGTAGGAGTACCATTTGGTAGGTTCTCCTCGGTTGGTACGCAATGTGATGAAAATTTAAGCATTGTGGGTTTATATTGTGGTGGGTTTTGTATTAGGTTATCCTCTCCTTCTCTTGCAAAAGGGTTGGTTAACTCAATGTTATTTGGTTGTATGTCCACAATTTCTCCAATACCTACAACTCTTGAAGTTCCTCTAGCAACTCTTCTATTTTTGGTTAAGGTCCTTTCAATTTCAAGATCAATAGGTAATGGATTACTTTGTGAACTCCTAGTCATGAAAAATATCAAACAACTCGAAAACAATTAGAACAACCTTGAGGAGTTTGACTTCCCCAAGGTAAAAAAAGACACAACTAAAAACAATTAATGAAAATCAAATCAATTGAACACCGTCCCCGGCAACGGCGCCATTTTTTGGTGTGGTTTAAAACTCGGCGTCAAAAGCTACCAACCAAAATAATATTTATAACTTCACAAACTACTCTTAGTAAAGAGGTAAGTAAAGGTCGGATCCCAAGGGACGGGTATTGATGTAGGATTCTCAATTGTAAATAGCTATGTCTTAGGGTGTCACAATTTGGGTTGAGGTGATGTGTAATCTAAAATAATCAACAAAATGAAAGTAAATTAACGAAAACAAAGCAACGTAATTAAAGGGGTTTGTAAACAAATTATTAAAGGCACTAGGATGTCATGGGTTCATAGGGGATTCATGGGATTTGATCATACAAACATGATCTCAATTAGATGCAAGCACTTATTGTTGTGATGGGATCGAGTTAGTGTATATCTTACAATCCCTAAGAAGGTTTGGGTCCCGGAGCCGAATCGATTAGATTGTACAACACCTACAAGTCGACTTAATCCTTCCTATTCAACTCTATGCATGGTCTAATGAGGCTCAAGTTGGTTTATATCTTACAAGCCTCATTGAAGAGATAAGAGATGGGTAAAAAATGCAAGGATTCATAGGCTCGTATTTCATCAAACATAACATTTGTATAAGTTGAAATCACAACAAGCAAGCAAATTAATTATGAAAACATATTAGATTAAGCATAGATCAATCCCCATGTTTCTTTCCCCTTATTTCTCATTAACCCTAGCTAAAGAACTACTCACTCATGATCAAGTTTAGCATGCTAATAAGGTTGTCAATCATACTAACAAAGCAAAACATGATGAATAAATAAAAGTGATAAACAATAATTAGACAAGGGTAAAGAGGAATTATACCTATGAAGATGATTCCAAATAATAAAGCAAAGAATAATAGAAGTAGTTGATGATTGATAGAAGGTTGTCAATCCTCCAAATAAACCCAAATAATCTTCTAATTACCCAAATAAAAGGAAGAACAATAGAGAAATTAAGGAAAGATTAAGATGTGATTAATATTGAGAATTGTATTATAACTAAATTAAGACTAATTTAAGAGAGTATTAAGATTGGATTAAGAATTGATTAAAGAGCATAAGAGATGATCCAAATCTAGGTAGTACAAAGGGGTATTTATACTAAAGATTAGGTACAAGGATTAGGGTTACTAAGGGCTTAAATGACTATTAAGACCCTAAGAAAACTTGAGGAAATGCTACTCCCGAGGGAAATGCGAGGACCCTCCTTCCTAGTCCTGCCTCGATCCGCTCGTCCCGTGCTGAGGCACGGGTTGTTCTGCCTTGTGATCCGCTCGGATCCTGGAGGAGACGCTCGGATCCTTGCTGCACAGTCCGCTCGTCCCGGGAACAAGCCGCTAGAATCCTGGTGTTCTGGGACGCTCGGATCATGCTCGGGCCGCTCGGATTCCTAGGCAGAGTGCTTCTCTAGTTTAGCTCCTCAACATTCCGCAAGGATCTTTTCGTCATTGCCCATTTCACTTTATTTATCTACTTAGGCCTCTAGTGTTGGTCTACTCTTTGATGCTTGGTCATTAGATGCGATCCATTTAGCTCCATTTCGCCTCATAAATGCAAGGTTAGCAACCCTTTCCTACCAAGGAGACAAAACCTCAAAGAATATGCAAAATGGGAAACTAAAGATAGTAAATGACCCAAATAAGTGCTATAAAGCATAGGAACGAGTTTAATTCGGGGACTAAATGTGCTCAAATATGAGTCACATCAACATACTTAATGCATAGATCCAAAGATTTCTAAAATAAAGAAGGGTAATGGTCTTTCAGTACGGTTTGGTTTAGGGGGGGTATATGCATCCATATTTGTGTCTGCATATTGTTTTTATTGCATTTCAGTTAGCACGTTTAATTTTTGCATGCATTGTTTATTTTAATTTCAAAAATTCAAAAATCTCATAAAAATAAAAAATTCAAAAAAAAAATCATGTTTCTTTTAGCATATAGGTTGAGTCAGAACCGTAGTTTTTCAATGATGAAATTGCACTACATTTAGTCAATTTGCCTAAGCCTTGCAATTTTAACATCTTTTAGCATAGTCATATTGCATAATCTACGAGTTTATGTTGAAATTTAGCTGAACGAATAACCTTGACCTGAAATTTTGGTAACCTACTCATATTTTCTAAGTTTTAGAGCCTTAAAACTGGTATCATTTATGACCAGTTCATGTAGGATTGTGAGCAGTTACTCCTTGCATAACATGTAACATTAATTTGCACAAGTATGAAATTCAATTGCTTATTGCCTGCATACATTCAGGTTAGTGGTTGGTGTCACATGCAGGGAGGTGCTTACATTTCCTTTTCTTCCATTTTTACCCGTTAACTCCACATTTAGCCAAATTTGCCTCTTGACCCCTTAACTACACCCAAACTTAGCCTGCCTTGTCGAGCTAGTTTAGTTTGTTTTTGCGGGTATATTGTTTATCATGCCAAATTTGGTTTGTATTGAAAGTTGGGAGTTGGTATTTTGGAAGTTGGGAAATGAAAAAAAAACGAAAAAAAAAAAACAGAAAACCGAAGAAAAGAAAGAAAAAGAATGAAAAAGAGTGAATAATATCGGTTTTACTCCTATGCTATCATTTTATCTTATGAGGAGTTGTTGATATTTGGTTTAGTGAGTTTTTATGCTGAATTAAGGGCATTGTGTTCAGTTTTGGAGATGGATTAGAAGTGGATATGGTTTATTTGGTTTTTTTAGGATACTAGCTTGGCCTATACCCTCTCATTCCCAAAATATTTTGCCTCTTCTTACCCATTACCTCACTTTCCATACTATTGTAAGCACTCGGCATGTGACAGGACCTTGTATGGATTGAATGTATGTGTACGGTAGCTAGAATTGTCTATCATATTAGATTGCATGCATATCTATGTAGGTCGTAGTCTAGGTGAGCGACTATACTTTTCCTTTCTCTCTTACATTTATATGCTTACCCTTTGCTTCATTGAGAGAGAGTGACCCGTGAGAGTCCAATTTTGAACGTCTTGCAAGGTCGATGGTTCAGCTATTTTCATAAACATCTTCATAACTCGTTTGCATCTGACATTGTTGCTATTTTGTTAATTTATTGCATTAAACTGGTTTAGGTGGACGATTTGTAGCTAGCTCTGAGTTTCACTCTGTAGATACCCAGTATCTGCACCTTCCAAAAAACCACCCGATGATGATCGGACTATAACGTGTTTTTGATATGCGTGCGTGGATTGGCTATACATGAGACGGTTTAATGCACTAATCGGATATGAAAAATGATTTCAAAAGTTTTCTAACTTCATTTGCATTAAAATAACACTATTTAGAGTTGAAACCGTCTTCGGACCTAAAACCGACTCAGAAACCCGCAACTCGAGTCAACCTGAGTCAACCCGAGTCAACCCAAATCCCAAATGTCAAAAATGATGCCATGAATGCCTTTATCATGTCATTTCCATTAAAATGACCCTAATTAGAGTCAAAACCGACACCGGGCCAAAAACCGACTCAGAAACCCGCAACTCGAGTCAACCTGAGTCAAACCGAGTCAAACCAAATCTCGAATGTCGAAAATAATGCAATGAATGTCTTTATCATATCATTTCCATTAAAATGACCCTAATTAGAGTCAAAACCGACACCGGGCCAAAAACCGACTCAGAAACCCGCAACTCGAGTCAACCTGAGTCAAACCGAGTCAAACCAAATCTCGAATGCCGAAAATAATGCCACGGATGTTTTTATCATATAATTTCCATTAAAATGACCCTAATTAGAGTCAAAATCGACACCGAGCCAAAAACCGACTCGAAATTCAAATCCCAACTCACACGGGTCAAACCCGAGTCAAAGACACAAAATACCTACTCCAAATATCACCCAAGAGGAAGCTTACACGGCTAAGCAAACCTCAAAGACCACAAATCACAACCAACAAAACATTGGTTAGAACAAATGCAAAATCCAAATTTGCGAAAGGGACAATACACCCACTTGTATCACAAGGTAGCTCGCGCCTCTTTAGGCCATCTGCTTAGCCTCTAAGAAAAATAAACCGACCTACCTCCCCACATTTCTCTATAAATACCACCCTTCACACACCATAATCTTCACATGAAAGTCCGCCCCCTCCTTCTCCCTTAAACTTCTAGACCCGACTTCCTAAGTCACAAAATCGACACGTGTTTACGACCTACCGATCGTAAACACATGCCTTACACATTTTGTTTGGTACCGTCGTCGTGCATTCGACCGACCCATTTGACCAACTCGATTCATCAATCAACATGTTTTAATTAACATATTATCAAAACTAAATCCTTTTTTAAGGCATCTTTTTAAACTTCTTTGATCGTGATTAGTCACAACGAGAAAACCGTCTCTAAAGTCGTCTACTTCGCAAACATCAATACACGTAAGTTTGAGGGTGTAAATAACTCATTTATTTCATGTCTTTACTGTTTTCATAACTTTACAAGCATGAATAATGCATAACACGATTCAAATATAGGTTAGACGAGCCAAAACCGAGTTTTGGCCTGAGACAGAAACTCCTTGATATGCGGGGAGGCTCGCGCCTCTTGTAGGTGTCCAGGTCAGACTCATCCGTGTTTGTTCTCGTCTTTCCTCTTTATTTGTTTCTTATTTGCGATCGGTTTTTACCATTCCAAATGTTTCAAATCGTTCTTATGACAAACTTTTTAACCATAAATCATAATCACCCTTGGTTCCACATACCATGCCGGATTTTAACCCGGGTACGATGATGAGTATCGACTAATTATATTCAAATGAACTTAAAACAATTAGTTCATATTCATTTTCAAAACTATTCATGTCAAGCTTGCGAAGTCAAACCCGATATCGAATATTGTCAAAATAATGATGATTATTCAAGTCTCGTTCTTCAAATCAACAAATGCGGCCTAACCGGTCCTTTCAAACCAAAACGGGTTCAAATACCCATTTTCAATACGTTTTATAAACGTTTTTCAAATGGTCAGAACACGGCATATAACCGTCGACCAACCCGCGCCTCAAGCAGGCCTTTTCCTTCTCACTTTCAAAACCAGGGGAGACCCCCCTTGCATCGCCAACAGGCTCGCGCCTCATGTGGCCGTGCAGTGCGGTCATTCCCTTTCCAAAGATTAGTCTAGGATGATCCCGACTCCGGTTAACCCGGATATAGGACGGATCAGATGACTATTTGCTCATTCAAAAATCATATTTGCAAAACGCCTTACTAAGACAAATGAATCGCGTTATGCACCATAAACCTAATACGGTAAATGGATGTTTAACTTCCGTCTTGCATGCAAATCAACCATTAATCCAACTCGACATCTTATACTTGATACTTTGATTAAATCAACCGACTTAGAAAGCTCTCACATGTTAGGTTTAAATTATTGGATGCGCATTCATGCATTTAAACCGTTTTATCAACTTTTGCATTCAACCAACCGAGATCGATCAGTAGAGGCCGCTACCGCGGGCGGGATTGGGTGTCTGATTAAAGAGCTTCCCAATATGTACCTTCACCTCTTACTCAGAACCTTTGGATAGTTGATGGCCTTATCCAGGGCGTACGAGAGTCATTTTAGGCATAGAATGCTAAAAGGGGGACGAGTCCTTATCTTTAATACCTATGTCAAGCACCGCTTTTTGCCTTAATTGACCTAGGTATAAAGTGGATTCGAACGGGTTCCAAGCATCCCACAAATTCTTGGTGGTGACTCCGAACATCTCTGCATCGTTTCGAGACCTTTACCGAGACGAAACCGACCGATCTAAAGCTATCCGGTCGAAAGCATTTTTACGTCACCGAGCGTGGCTTTCAAAAGACCGCTGCATGTCCACAATTTGGCTTGGCGTGCAGGTGGCCCGTGACTACGGACCGGCAGGCGGCATCATGCCCGCAGACCGGCTTGGCGTGAAGGTGGCCCGTGACCGCAGATCGGCTTGTGGCCCCAAATCCAATGACCGGCCTGTGGCCCATGTCCACAGATTGGCGACTCCGCTGGGGAGAACTAGGACACTTGCGTCTTTGTGATCCTTAGAGGTGAAACTCGAACGAGGTTGTGGTTAAAGTGCATTAATTGATATTACGGTCATAAGTCGGGTTCCTTGTCCGGGCCCACAACCTAACCATTTTCGACCAATTGGCTCGTCTCGTCGGCGTGAGTTTTCTCATCCCCGCGTTTCGATTTCCGATTGAATCAAGCATACCATTGACGTCACACATTTCTGTTTCGTCAAAGAGCTTTCATCACTTTCGAGCACGAGGCTAGGGCACCCTCCTTACACATTTTGTTTGGATTGGTATCCCTCTCGCAAATCGGGGTTTGATTGCTTGGTGTGTAACCCACCCTTCTAAGCAAAAACCCGTGTCAGGATAATGCATAATATAATGAAACTGCGAGTGCTTATGTGTTATGTGATCATAAGTCCTTCCATGTCATTTTCAAACTTTCAAAAAACACCCTTTTGCGCCGTTATAATGGCCGTTTTAAACCTCGGTCTTTCGCCGACCGTTGTATTTCAAACAACACGCCTTTCTAGGCCGTCGTAATGACGATTTTCAAACCCGTTTTTTTTTATATAACCATTTCAACACGCCTTTCTAGGCTGTCGTAATGACGATTTTCAAACCCGGTTTTTGTAACCATTTCAACACACCTTTCTAGGCCGTCAAAATGACGATTTTCAAACCCGGTTTTTGTAACCATTTCAACACGCCTTTCTAGGCCGTCGTAATGGCGATTTTCGAACCCGGTTTTTACAACTGTTTCACAGCAAAATGGCCATTTCAAAACCCGGTTTTTATAACCATTTAAAATGCACATTTATCACGTCGTTGTAATGACGATTTCAAACCTTGGTTTGCACAAACCATTTTAAAATACCCTTTTACGTCGTCATAATGGCCGTTTCAAACCTCGGTCTCTCGCCGATCGTTGCATTTCTCAAAGCGCCCTTTTACGCCGTCGTAATGACGAATTCTACCCTCGAATTTTCAAAATTCGAAATCAGTTTTCAAACTAAAACGTTTTCCAAACCGTCGTAATGACGATTTCAACCCGTGCAACTTTCTAAATTTCAAATCTCGTCTTCGAAATCAAATTTGGCTTTTCTAAGCCGTCGTAATAACGATTTCAATCCTCACACTTATCGATTTGCATACTGTCTTTCAAAGGTTAAGCGGTTTCCTAACCCGTCGTAATGACGAATTCAATCCTCACGATTTCCAATCTTGAAAACGAATTTAACCATTTTCAAATTACATTCAAAATCAAATCATTTGAAAACGAATTTAACCGTTTTCAAATTCCAATTCAAAATCAAGTCATTTGAAAGCCAATTTAACCGCTTTCAAATTCCAATCAAAAATCAAGACATTTGAAAGCCAATTTGACCGCTTTCAAATTCCAATCAAAAATCAAATTATTTGAAAACGAATTTAACCGTTTTCAAATTCCATTCAAAATCAAATCATTTGAAAACGAATTTAACCGTTTTCAAATTCCAATTCAAATGAAATAATTTGAAGGCCAATTTAACCGCTTTCAAATTCAAATCAAAAATCAAATCATTTGAAAACAAATTTAACCGTTTTCAAATTCCAATCAAAAATCAAATCATTTGAAGGCCAATTTAACCGCTTTCAAATTTCAGATCCAATTTCAAATCATTTGAAAACAAATTTAACCGTTTTCAAATTTCAAATTCAATTTCAAGTCTTTGAAAACAAATCTAATCGTTTTCAAATTTCAAATCCAACTTCAAATCTTTGAAAACAAATCTAACCGTTTTCAAATTTCAAATTCAAAATCAAATCTTTGAAAATAAATTTAACCGTTTTCAAATTTCAATTCAAAATCAAATCTTTGAAAACAAATTTAACCGTTTTCAAATTTCAAATTCAATTTCAAATCTTTGAAAACAAATCTAACCGTTTTCAAATTTCAAATCCAACTCCAAACCCTTTGGAAACAAATTTAACCGTTTTCAGATTTCAAATCCAATTTCAAATCTTTGAAAACAAATTTAACCGTTTTCAAATTTTCATCCCAATTTTAAATCCTTTGAAAACCAATTTAACTATTTTCATGGCCATTGTGATGACAATTCCAAATTCTTCGATTCTCGATTTTTAAATCCGTGATTCGGGATTTCAAAAACCGTCTTCGGAAACAACACATTGTTTTCAGAGCCGCCGCAATTTCAACTCAAACCGTCTTTTGAAAACCAACTTAAGACAACTCTTCAACTGATCGACTTTCGGAGATCCCTACTCTTCGGAAACCGTCCATAAAACGAGAAATGAACCTTTTTGAAAATTTCTATTTTCGAAAATTTCAGTCCACCTTTCCGATTCAGCCTCGAGTCGATTAGAGTCCAGTCGATTTCAAGACAAGTCGTCTAGATAACGTCGAATCTCCGCCGAAGTTAGTACCTACCTTCTGGTCTAGGTCGTGTCGCCTAATTGTCGAGACATCTTCAATGGCGTTAGCAGAGTCAAAACCTGTCGGGTTTTAAACCCGCATTTCTCCTACATTACGGGTCAAAGGTCAAGTTTGTGTACATGTCTCGTCCAACGGCGTCAAGCCATCAACACACATCCAAACTAAGTCAGAAGTCGTCTGTCTAGGCATCACTATGCCAAAGTTGACACTGTCTAGGCATCACTATGCCAAAGTTGACACTCGAGTCTAAGTTCAAAGTCATGCACCAAGAGTTCAAACACAAGAGGTCATTCACGATCTTTAATGAACTCATAACCTAGTCACACCGTCGCGTCTTCACGACATAACTGCCTTTTGTACATATGTGTCGTACTTGCCTTTGTTTGTGCAATCCCCTGCCAAGACAAGTTATAACGCCTATCGTTATGTCAAATAGGAATCCCTTGGGTGCCATCAATCGCCAACCAGAAACTTAAGAAGCTGATCAACCTGCATCCGCCATGACTTCTGCTGAAACCAACAACATGGTCCTTCGACTCCTAGCTACCGTGGAAATATTGAGCACTCGTCTCTCCCAAGTTGAGGACAAAATGATAACCGGGAATTTTACCTCTTCCGATATTGAGCAAAGGGCTAAGCTTCTTGAAAGCCGACTACTTGCCAACGACAAAACCAACCCTAGTTGGAAGGCTACCAAAACCACTGAAGCCAATTCCTTAGGTGCTCCACCAACCAAAACCTGACAACCTCATAGGTCCTTCCCTAATCTGGGTATGCCTTATGCCACAGCCTTGGAGAGGCTAATCTCCCAAGGAAAGCTCAGTCTGATTGGTCCAACTCCAGACCCTTCACCACATAAGTGAGGACATAGATGGGACGGAAAACTGTTTTGTCAATATCACCAAGGTCGCGGACACGATACTGAAATGTGTCTCCCCTAAAGGGTGCCATCCTTGATATGATCGAAAAGGGCGAGTTACCATTACCTCCCTCAACAAACCACAAAAATAACCCTCCAGAAAACCCTATTGGACACAGTCTGGAATTTTCCCTGGATTGCTCTCATCTCGACTCTCCTGACGATGAGAAAATTCATGCAATTGACGAAGATGGCATACAAAGCGCTATAATGATGCTCTCCATCTCCATCAACAACATATTCTCAAAGCTGCAAGTGGCTATCGATGATTTGAATACCCGGGTAGCTAATTTGGAGGAGAGGTTTGGTAGTACCGAAAATGAACCAGACCACCAAGGAGGAAACCAACCCTCCGTTCACCAACCAACAGCTGTTGAAAATGAGGGGTCATCCGATGGTTCCCACATCCAAGAATCCACCAATAAAGAACATGAAATCACCTCACCAAAATCCCTTTCAAAATATCAAGCAACATCCCAAAAACTTCCCATTGACAACAACCAAATCCGGTTTCCGCCCAGGATTGAAAAAAACAAAAACAAAACTCACAAAAACATCCCAAAAAAACACCAATGTGGGAACCATGGGAAAACATCAAAGGGTTTTCACAGATCTGGGAATAGCATATGGCACTGCTCTGGGGATACTTGCTTCAGAAGGAATGCTGCAACCCATTGGTCCGACTTCGGACCCACCTGAACACAAAAGAGCCCGTTCATGGTACGAAAATGTCTATTGCCAATACCATCAAGGCAAGGGCCATGACACCGAAGCCTGTTCCAAACTCAAGCATGCCATTCAAGATATGATTGAAGCTGGCAAAATCATAATTGCACCTCTCAGTCAAGACAATCCTCCTGAATGTCTCAAACCAAACAACAAGGTTGAACGTTCTCAAAGGACATTCACCAAACTCAACACAATCTATGCCGCATCTCTTCAAATGCTTATGACTGAAGGGAAGCTACAACCAATCGGGCCCACTCCGGACCCGTCTAAATGTAGGAAATCCCGTTTTTGAGACGGCAGTGCCTATTGCTAATATCATCAAGGGAATGGTCATGACACTGAAACAAACTTCAAATTGAAACATGTTGTTCAAAATATGATCGACAATCATGAACTGATAGCTTCATCCCTATGCCAACCAAGTGATGAAGACAACCCTAATTAACATCTCTTTCTGCAAGGAGATAAAAGCCTCATCGACTATTGTCCTCATATCATCCCCAACAACGAGAGTGAAGTGCTCAAGTGGGTTAATGCTCAAGATCAAACATTCAAGCCACTAGATGCTGCGAAGGAGACCTTCGTGGAGGAAAGTGATGATTAGGAGTCCGGATCTACGATTAAGTCTGAGTCCGAGTCCGAGTCTTAGGCTTTCTCATATCTATCCTAGCGTCTGTCCTTTCATTCCTAAATGACAATTGGGGGCTGTCCCCATGAGTCACATGTATCCATCGAGTCTGTGCTAACCTCTTATTTATCTAAATAAAAGCACAATTTTCAACTATCATATATTCTCCCCTTTACCAGTTCCCGTTGACAACGAGAATTGATTTAAAACAAACAACATGTTCCAATTCAATGTGAGTACACTCAAGTGACGTTCCGTGCCGAGTAAGCAGAAGACTCGAAACTCCGTGTCCATTTTCTTTACCTATTCCATGTCTGGCAATAGAAACCTTTCATTAGCACCCGATCTAGAACGAGCTCTCAATCAAAGGGATCCTACGACGAACCTGGATAACAAACCAGAACATCTCCTTGTTCATGATCAATGACGGAAGGCAAGCCCATTCCCCACAAAAATATCCCATCACCAAATATCAACCTCTCACCAACGGGTACATCCCCGTCTGCACCTTTACCTGCCTCGAACGAAGGACGGCAAAGAACCAATAAATCAAAAACCAAAGCCAAAGCAAAACCAAAGCGGAAGGCCAAAATCAAAGGCCCAAGCCAATATCCATTCACCCAAAGCCAAAGCGAAAGGCCAAAATCAAAGGCCCAAGCCAATAGCCATTCACCCAAAGTCAAAGCGAAAGGCCAAAATCAAAGGCCCAAGCCAATATACATTCACCCAAAGCCAAAGTCAAAGTCTAAAAACCAAAGTCAATTCACTCAAAGTCAAAGCCAAAGCCAAAGCCAAAGGCTACTCACCCAAGTCCAGGACCAACAAGTCCAAAGCCCAGGACCAACAAGTCCAACACACCGAATCCCAGGACCAACGAGTCCAACACACCAAACCCCGGACCGACAGGTCCAAAACACCAAACCAGTCAGTCCAAAATACCAAGTCCAGGACCAACAAGTCCAAAGCCCATGACCAACGTTTCTTCCCTCCAAACTCCGGGATCAACAAGTACAAAACACAAATACCAAAACCTAATGTCAAAGAGCTAAAATAAGAGCTCAAGACTCGTCAACTAACAACAAACCCAACACTCTTCACCCTTAAGTCCTTCTAGAGACTGTTACAGGGAGACCTATCAAGGATCCTGGAGATTCCCCTCAAGATCATAACCAAAACTACTTCACCCCTAAGTCCTTCTAAAGACTACTACAGGGAAACCTATCTAGGATCCTGGGGATTCCCCTCAAGATCATAATCAACACTGCTTCACCCCTAAGTCCTTCTAGAGACTGTTACAGGGAGACCTATATAGGCTTCTGAGGATCCCCCTCAAGCTCGAAATATCACACCTTAACCTTTAAGGTCCAGACATGGGAATCTGATCCCACATTAATTACCAGCCATTTCGTGCTCAGGCCACATTAAGTCTGAGACCCCATTCCGCACCACATTACAAGCCGTAACCCACCGGCCTAAACACCACAAAATACAAGCTTCAGATTTTTATCTGTCAAACAAACCTATTATTACCGAGCTTCACATTCCGAAATGCCAAAGCCATTTTCACCTTGACTCAGATTCAGAGTCTTCAAAAAAAAACATTGCTTTCTTAGAGACCACTTTTTAGTGTGCTCACGTAACAAGAAACCTTTTCGCAAATTATGCCTCTTCGATTCATGATCAAGAGGGATTTCTATCCAATCAACCTTCGAGTCACCAAACGGAATTCACCGTCGTGACCCTCAACTCCAGATTTTTATCTGTCAAGCAAACCTTTTATTACCAAGCTCCACATTCCAAAATGTCGAAGCCTTTTTCACCCTGACCCAGATACGGAGTCCTCGAATGCTTTGCTACCGAGAACGGGACATACCCAATCTACCCGTAGGGTCCACTTTTTAGTGTGCTCACATGATAAGGAACATTTTCACAAATTACACCTCTTCGATTCATGATCAAGGAGGAATTATCTCAAATCAATTTCTCGAGTCACCAAATGGAATTTACCGTCGTGACCCTCACACTTTAAGGTCCTAACAACTCTCTTAGGCACACATTCAAACGAGTCACCAAACGGAATTTACCGTCGTGACCCTCGCACTTTAAGGTCCTAACAACTCGCTTAGGCACACACATTCAGAACTACGATCTGGTTTGATTTCACATCACGTGAATACGTAGGCAGCCCCTCAAGGACACAACCATACACCTCAAAATCACTTCAAGGTCCTAACAGTTAGCTTAGGCACACAAACACATTCAGAACTACAATTTGGTTTGATTTCGCAAACACGCGAATACGTAGGCAGTCCTATTACAAGGGCGCAACGACACCCCCACACACATTCAATTTTCAAACCCATTGCACACACAGCTCAGAACTACGATCTGGTTTGATTTCGCAAACACGCGAATACGTAGGTAGTCCTATTACAAGGGCACAAACGCATACTCCTTCCACAACATTTCCAATTTTCAATCATCAATAACTAGCTCAGAACTATGGCCTGGTTTGATTTCGCAAACACGCGAATACATAGGCAATCCCCCAACAAGGACACAACCGCACACTCATTTCAATCTCAACCATCAACATCAATCCTCAAAAGCAGCCCACCCAGCTGCAAAAAATTAATCTCATACCTCTTTACTGGGGGCTTCTTCCTTAAGACGTCGCCCATTCCTGGTGATACCTGTCGAAGTGAGTACCAAAAATAATATTTATAAATTCCGAACTACAACTAGCAAGCGGTAGTAAGGGTCGATCCGCAGGGAGGTAGGGAGATAATAGTTGCTATATATTTCAGTCTGTCGGGTAACAGTTGTGGGGGTTTTGATGTGAATAAATTCTAAAACTAATAACATAAATTAAATAAATAAATAAAAGTTGCAAAAGATGTAAACTATGATAAAAGAAATGCTAAGACGGTCGGTTCACTATAGCTGCGATGGCACATAATCCTAGGTAACTTCGAAATACGGTCGCGAAGGATGGGGAAAACAAGTCCTCTCGGTCCATGTTAAATAGTAGCTACCTCTCGGCCTATGCTACTATTCCCTAAGTCTCATTAATAGTAACTCTCGTTCTTGATTAATGATTCCTAATGCAAACTAAATCACGTTATCTCTCGATCTTAGCAATTTAGTCGTTTTAATTCGTTAATTATTGTCCATTCCTATCTCTCGATCTACGGGATGGTCAAGTTTAAGCATCTATCAAGTCTCCTCTCGGTCTCATTGAAAGATAAAGCACTTAACGAAACAAACAAAGCAAACCAGATGCGTAACCAGTCGATCGACCATGGGTACCGGTCGATCGACCATACCGTGAATCGAAATCGCCTATAATTTATGCCATCTACGCCATAGCTCCCCTACATCCTAGCACAGGGTATTTAGCTACGCATACTAGAAATAATGACAGCAATAAAATCAACAATTAAAGCATATGAATTCATGATTAAACTAATGAAATTAACAACTATCATAAAACAATAATTTTGGCTATGGGAATTCTAACTAGCAATTTCTAATCTATGAACGGAAGCGAAACTGAATAAATAAACAGAGAAATACCGAATGGAAGCAGGAAGGAAGGATCAAAACCGAAAGCGGAAGTAACTTTTATTGAAGGAAATTATTCTAAACTAAGAACCCTAAAGTTTTGATGATGAAAACTGCATGATTATTCTGAAAACTAAAGCTACGTTATATAGGAATATCACGCAACTCTTATTCCTAAACCTAATATACAATGGGCTTCTAAATCTCGTCTTTAAATTCTCGTCAGACTCGTGGAGTGGTCGATCGACCACTTGGACCAGTCGATCGACCAAGAGCGCTGTACAGAATTGCATTCTGATGGATTCTACAGCGCGCACCGATTTTAAAACAGCTGCCATTTCTTCGTTACTTGGTTAAATCAAGCGTTCTACACGGTGTTGGAAAGCTAAGAGGATAAGTTTTCACCTCCAATTGGAATCACTCGATTATCAGGTTTAAAACTCGAGATATAGCCATCTGAAGCAGGCTGCAAAATCGTGAAGTGCTTCTTTGCTTGTTAAACTCGTACGCACCCATGCTTTTGCTATCTTTAGGCCTTGAAACGCGCACCAAGCTCATTCCTCGAGTCAATACTTCATGTCAAATCCTATGCTAAACACTCCGGGGCAGATTCGATCCATTTTCTGCCATATTCTTCACATTCCTACAAAATCACACGAAAAGGAGGAAATACACGAAACAAGGGAAATAGTAGCATAAACTGCTTAATTGAGCTCTGAAATGCGTGTGAAATGAGGTGCAAAACATCATATATTAGACACGCATCAAACTTCCCCAAACCAAACCCTTGCTTGTCCCCAAGCAAGAATTAGACTCGATCTTAGAACCTAATGGAACGAGTTCAATCTCAGAGCGAAATGCAACAAGTAAAGCCTAAACCAATTTAATGCTACAAATCAACAATCAATTAGTAATGTGAATCATGCAAATGAGTTATGTAGTCGTTAAAAACTGCTGAACCGCCAACTATAGAGACTTCTCAATTCGGACTCTCACGGGTCGCTCATATCACTCAATGAAGCACGGGTGAGTATATGAAAAAGATAGAAAGAAGTAAATATGTAATGACTCTCACCTAACTACGACCTATAAGAACATGCCTGCAATCTAATATGAAAATAATCTCTACAACCGTACATATGCATCCCAACCAAACCAGTGACCATGACACATGCCGAGGTAAATATGGATATGTGAGGTAATGGGTAAGAAGAGGCAAAACAATTATGGGAATGTGGAGGTATAGGTGATCAAGCTAGTACCTAAACAAAACCATATGACAACATCCAACTTCTTGCTCAAGATTTTCAATCGAAACGGTGCTAATAGTAAACAAAAATCTCACAACTTCCATAAAAGTCAACTCCCCAAAGAAAATAAATGATAACATGGGAGTGAAAATCACCAAATCATAATAATTGAAACATGTGATTTTTTTCGAATTTTTCTTTTTCTACTGCAGACCACAGTCGATCGACCAATGTAGCCGGTCGATAGACTGATCTTTTTTTTTCCTTCGAACTCTTTTTTTTTTCTCTTTTCGTATTCTGTTTTTTTCCTTCCTTTTTTTAAATTCTTTTTCCTCCTTCATTCTTTCATCCAACATCATCTCAATAAGAGCATATGCAACCAAAATTAATAAGAACATTCCCAAAGACTAATACTACTAGCTTGACAAGGGCAGGCTAAATATAGGATGTAGTTAAGGGACAAAAGGTTATTTTTGGCTATGTGAAGCTTATGGGCAAAATGAATAAAGGATACCTCTTCCACATGTGTCAACAAACAACGAACCGAATGCATACAGGTATTAAGCAGATTAAGTTCATATTTATGCAAATTGATGTAACATGTCTTATAAGGAGTAACTACTCACATCCTACATAAACTGGTCATAAATGTCACCAGTTATAAGCTCTAAATCTCATAATATAATGTAGTTTGCCAAAAATCTAGGTCAAGTCTCAAGTTCAGCAAGAAATTTAACGAAAACTCGTAGACTATGCATATATGATTCTACTAATAACATGTCAATTAGCAAGGCTTAGGCATAAACAGCTGCAAATGCAATGTCATCATTGAAATACTACCGTTCCGACTCAACCTAAATGCAAAAGTAAACGTGCAATTTTTTTGAATTTTTTTGAAATTTTTCAATTTTTTTGAATTTTGTATATATATATATAGGAAATGAAATAACAAATGCAAACTAAAGTGCAATAAACGTGAAACAGAAATGCAATAAAACATGTGAATGCAACGCCAAACCCTTCCCCAAACCAAATCACACAATGTCCCCATTGTGCAAAGTCATATAAGAAAATAAGCAAGGGAAATAGGAGTTGCGGAATTATAACTAAAATTGACATAGAAGAAGGACTCGGAAACTCACAAGACTTTAAGCGCAGAAGGAAACCTCCCCAAACCAGCGTGAGCTAGGAGGTTTCAGTAGCCAGCAGTGCTACCAACAAGTACCTGAAAAGACAAACAAAAGTGCCGCGCATAATTTCCGAGAAAGCAATTTATGAAACGCAAAATTATGTGCACAATAAGGAAATGGAAGAAAACAGAAATAAATCGGAGAATAAAGTGGAGAAAAGACTCCCTCAACTCCGCAAATCGACCAAACGCAGCAGGGGAATGATCGAAAACAGGTACAACAGCGGACAACGGTCGATCGACCACCTTACCCAGTCGATCGACTGAAATAGCTGCTGTAACTTCCTAATTTCTTCGAATTAGCTCGATAAATTGAGATAACAAGGTCTATAAACCTGCAAATACACATAATAATGCGCCCAAAATTGCGCAAAACCCAAAGTAATAGTCTAAAGTTTATAAAAATCCTAAGCAAACCAAACTAAGCGAAGTTTCGCGCACACGAAAAACGATAAATAGTCTAAAAGCAATAAATTGTCTTAAAAAAAAGTCTAAGAAACGAATCAACGGAAACTGCGGGAAATCTCCGACCAAGGCTTCTGTCTACATGAAGTAGCTTCCGCAGTGCTCATCTCAGAAGCTGGACTCCACTCTACTCCGCCTGGAATACTCAATGGGTCATCTCTAGCATCTTCCCAAGCATGGCCATCATCTTCTAGCTCCTCACACTCAAGATCCGACTCCAAAATTTTGACTGGCTCCTCGTCAGTTGCATAGCTCAGAAATCCCAAACCGCCTCTCTGAACAATAGGCTCCTTCACAGCTGGAGCGATTAGCGGTTCTTTCTTCCCCAAACCGGTTCTCGCAATGACCAAAAACAAAGAATCTTCCTCCAATTTGCTCCCATTCTGGGGCGGAGGTGTCATAACAGGAATAGGCACAGGTAATGAAAGAGGAGTGTCAGTAATTAAAACATAAGACTTACGAGTAGAAATCGCATTACAAGTCACAGGACACATAACATCTTTCTTCCTATAAGTCTGGGCATAACTAATGGACTGCTTCCCCACCTTAAAGGTTAGTGTCCCTGAACCAACATCAATAATCGCACCAAAGATGTGCGAGAAAGGGTCTACCCAAAATGATAGGGATATGGGCATCCTCGGGTATGTCTAAAACAATAAAGTTAACTGGGAAGAAGAATTTTCCTATTTGCACAGGAATATCCTCTAGGACTCCTACGGGCTGGACCGCAGAACGATCAGCCATTTGCACTGTCATATTAGTGACCGCAAATCTAGTCAATCCTAATCTCCTAGCAAGACTCAAAGGCATGACACTAATACTAGCCCCTAAATCACATAATGCCTTCTCAATTGAGAAGGTACCAATATTACAAGGTACTGAAAAGCTACCCGGGTCAGCTAACTTGTGTGGAGCAGTGTGAGTCAAATAAGAGCTAGATTCTTCGTTAAATTAACAGACTCGACCCTATCAAGTTTCCGCTTCTTATTTAAAAGCTGCTTCATGAATTTCATATAAGCGGGAACTCGATTAACCAACTCAAGAAAAGGTACTTGCACATTGAGACTATGAATGACATTTTTAAATTTTTCAAAGTATACCTCATCCTTCGTTGGTACCAGCCTCTCTGGATATGGGGCTGTCAGAAGTAGCTTAGCCCTCTCCTCTAGGTCTCTCATACCGGCATCGGTGGACTTAGGCTGAAAATCCACTACTTTATCCTTGTTATAGCTCGAACCTTCTTCAGTCCGTCTCAAGAATGAACCATTGACCGTCGTAGGGTCATACTTTGGAATCGGAACGGACCCATCAATATCTGGATCTTGCCTCGATAGTTTCGGAGCCGTCGTACCCCGAAATAAGAAGTCCCTTAAGTTGTCTGGCATTGGAGGATGGAATGTTTCGTCATCAGCTGCTTCCTCAGTCGATCGACCATGTTGGTCAGTCGATCGACTGGTTTAAACAGTACCAGAAGCTATGTCATTTCGCGGACTGGTCGATCGACTGGGTGATGTGGTCGATCGACCGTGATTACTTCTTGATCGTCTTTTTCTCGCCCTTTTTCTTCTTCCCTTTTTCAGCAGCTTTCTCGGGTCCATCGAGAGCAGACCCGCTCCTCAGCGTCATTGCATGTACGGTCTCAATACGCTGATTTAGAGAGTGAAATTGACTCGGTATCTCAGCTGCATTCTTGTCTAATGTAGCAATTTGAGATTTCAGCTCCATGATTGAGACCTCCTTTGCCGCATTACTCTTTTGTACCTCTACCATAAGCAGCTGCACTAGACTTATCAACTCTGCAACTTCATTATTTGACTCTTGCTGTGACGGAGTAGATGGTGGTGGGGCTTCATAAGGAGGCACATATGGTTGATGCAGTGAAGTAGGAGCGTAATTATACGAATTGTCGAGCTGAAGTTGATGAAAAGCAAACATCTTCTCCTTAGGGTGCCTGCATGCCTCAGATGTGTGTCCCGCTCCGCCGCATCTCCCACAAAACGGCACCTGCTGCTCCTGAGAATGGAACATGGGTGCATCCTTCTGAAGTACTGTAGATAGGACCTGTAGGACCTAACGAAACAACACTAGAGGAAATGGTAAGAACTGCCTCAAGGTACTCAGTCTTCCCTTGAGGCGAAACACAGACTAAAATAAAAAAAAAACAACTAAAACTAGCACTGATCCCCGGCAACGGCGCCAAAATTTGATACCTGTCGAAGTGAGTACCAAAAATATTATTTATAAATTCCGAACTACAACTAGCAAGCGGTAGTAAGGGTCGATCCGCAGGGAGGTAGGGAGATAATAGTTGCTATATATTTCAGTCTGTCGGGTAACAGTTGTGGGGGTTTTGATGTGAATAAAGTCTAAAACTAATAACATAAATTAAATAAATAAATAAAAGTTGCAAAAGATGTAAACTATGATAAAAGAAATGCTAAGACGGTCGGTTCACTATAACTGCGATGGCACATAATCCTAGGTAACTTCGAAATACGGTCGCGAAGGATGGGGAAAACAAGTCCTCTCGGTCCATGTTAAATAGTAGCTACCTCTCGGCCTATGCTACTATTCCCTAAGTCTCATTAATACTAACTCTCGTTCTTGATTAATGATTCCTAATGCAAACTAAATCACGTTATCTCTCGATCTTAGCAATTTAGTTGTTTTAATTCGTTAATTATTGTCCATTCCTATCTCTCGATCTACGGGATGATCAAGTTTAAGCATCTATCAAGTCTCCTCTCGGTCTCATTGAAAGATAAAGCACTTAACGAAATAAACAAAGCAAACCAGATGCGTAACCAGTCGATCGACCATGGGTACCGATCGATCGACCATACCGTGAATCGAAATCGCCTATAATTTATGCCATCTACGCTATAGCTCCCCTACATACTAGCACAGGGTATTTAGCTACGCATACTAGAAATAATGACAGCAATAAAATCAACAATTAAAGCATACGAATTCATGATTAAACTAATGAAATTAACAACTATCATAAAACAATAATTTTGGCTATGGGAATTCTAACTAGCAATTTCTAATCTATCAACGGAAGCGAAACTGAATAAATAAACAGAGAAATACCGAATGGAAGCAGGAAGGAAGGATCAAAACCAAAAGCGGAAGTAACTTTTATTGAAGGAAATTATTCTAAACTAAGAACCCTAAAATTTTGATGATGAAAACTGAATGATTATTCTGAAAACTAAAGCTACGTTATATAGGAATATCACGCAACTCTTATTCCTAAACCTAATATACAATGGGCTTCTAAATATCGTCTTTAAATTCTCGTCAGACTCGTGGAGTGGTCGATCGCCCACTTGGACCAGTCGATCGACCAAGAGCGCTGTACAAAATTGCATTCTGACGGATTCTGCAGCGCGCACCGATCTTAAAACAGCTGCCATTTCTTCGTTACTTGGTCAAATCAGGCGTTCTACACGGCGTTGGAAATCTAAGAGGATAAGTTTTCACCTCCAATTGGAATCACTCGATTATCAGGGTTAAACTCGAGATAAAGCCATCTGAAGCAGGCTGCAAAATCGTGAAGTGCTTCTTTACTTGTTAAACTCGTACGCACCCATGCTTTTGCTATCTTTAGGCCTTGAAACGCGCACCAAGCTCATTCCTCGAGTCAATACTTCATGTCAAATCCTATGCTAAACACTCCGGGGCAGATTTGGTCCATTTTCCGCCATATTCTTCACATTCCTACAAAATCACACGAAAAGGAAGAAATACACGAAACAAGGGAAATAGTAGCATAAACTACTTAATTGAGCTCTGAAATGCGTGTGAAATGAGGTGAAAAACATCATATATTAGACACGCATCACCTGGTTTTATCAAATTCCCACCTTCTCACTCTGGGGGCTTCTCTTTCAAGATGCCACTCGTCCTTTATCCTCAAAAATCCTTTGAGTCTCAGCTACAGTCCAAAATAAAACCGCCTTTAGTCTAGTGCTCGGTTCGGACGATGACAAGGTCTTGGTTCCGCTCTCCGTATCATTATACCTCAAGAAGGGATCTCAAACAAGCAAACAAGGGCAAAGATGTCTGGAGAAGATAATCAATTCATGTTCCCCAGCCGAGCGGACCTTCTACCTCAGGGATTTATTACGCGTTCTCACCCCTTCTTGGCAAGGAGTTGCACTTCCATAAACAAAGTCTGTCAGAGTCACCCCATGTCGTGTCGATACCAACTTTGTATCACGTTCACGGCCGTCTGCTATATCAGTCTGTCGGTATGCGTCCATATGAGTCAATATCGCAACGGTCACGTGTCTCCAATCTATCAAATCACAGATCTACGAGTAAGAAGACTCGTCTTCAAGCTTCACAACATTCAAAACTACTATCTCCCTTCGCGTGAGATATTACATGCTAGTTGCTTATATGCTTACTTTTCACACGCTTATGTGCTTACGTGCTTATATGCTTATGTGCTAGTTGCTTATATGCTAACTGCTCACATGCTTATGTGCTTACGTGCTTGTATGCTTGCATTCGACGTGTTTGTCTATGCGACTGCGGATTTGTGTAGTCACTAACCATGCAGGTAATCTTGAGAAGACAAACTCACTCCAACTGAGTACTGGGTTTTTCCCAACAAACGGCGACCCATCAAGTCCAACAACTTTAACCCCGCCGATTATATGGCACACGCTACCTCCCAACGAGCAGCAACTCATATCCCCGGCGAGTCCTGAGGAGTTTCTAACTCCCCAGCGAGTGCCGATTTTCAAATGGATGTCACACATGCTATTTTCCATAGTCGATCATTCGACCATAGATGGCTGGCGAGCCTTACAACGCATATGGTTGGCGAGCCTTTGTCCGCAAATAAGATAGAACTCAAGGACGTATCCCGAAGATGCCTCGGGTACGAGTCCTTTTCACAAGCTGGCGAGCCTTTGTCCGCAAACAAGGTACAACTCCTTATCACAGCTGGCGAGCCTTTGCACGCACACAAGACAGGACTCAAGGACATATCCCGAAGATGCCTCAGGTATGACTCCTTCCTATGACTGGCGAGCCTCAAAACGCCCTACCTTCAACACCGGCTGGCGAGCCTTTGCGCGCAAAAGATTCAAGGACGTATCCCGAAGATGCCTCAGGTATGACTCCTTCTTATGGCTGGCGAGCCTTTATACGTAGTCTAATGGACTTTAAATGACACGAATCGAAAGTCGACAGACTCTAAAATGTTCCCGATGGCAGGTCCTTGACTCGAATTCCCGAGTCGCCTTGACGTCGCCCTTCCCGACGGCAGGTCCTTGGCTCAAACCCTTTTGAGTCGCCTCGACGTCGCAATGGTCTTCAGGTTGTAATCTTCGATTGACCTGGAGATCATACTTTGATTTTCACCCTGTCCAAGCCTCAGTCAAAGTGGGGGCTCTGTAGATACCCAGTATCTACACCTTCCAAAAATCCACCCGATGATGATCGGACTATAACGTGTTTTTGATATGCGTGCGTGGATTGGCTATACATGAGACGGTTTAATGCACTACTCGGATATGAAAAATGATTTCAAAAGTTTTATAACTTCATTTGCATTAAAATAACATTATTTAGAGTTAAAACCGTCTTCGGATCCAAAACCGACTCAGAAACCTGCAACTCGAGTCAACCTGAGTCAACCCGAGTCAACCCAAATCCCGAATTTCAAAAATGATGCCATGAATGACTTTATCATGTCATTTCCATTAAAATGACCCTAATTAGAGTCAAAACCGACACCGGGCCAAAAACCGACTCAGAAACCCGCAACTCGAGTCAACCTGAGTCAAATCGAGTCAAACCAAATCTCGAATGTCGAAAATAATTCCATGAATGTCTTTATCAAAAAATTTCCATTAAAATGACCCTAATTAGAGTCAAAACCGACACCGGGCCAAAAACCGACTCAAAAACCGGCAACTCGAGTCAACCTGAGTCAAACCGAGTCAAACCAAATCTCGAATGTCGAAAATAATGCCATGGATGTCTTTATCATATCATTTCCATTAAAATTACCCTAATTAGAGTCAAAACCGACACCGAGCTAAAAACCGACTCGAAATTCAAATCCCGACTCACACGGGTCAAACCCGAGTCAAAGACACAAAATACCTACCCCAAATATCACCCAAGAGGAAGCTTACACGGCTAAGAAAACCTCAAAGACCACAAATCACAACCAACAAAACATTGGTTAGAATAAATGCAAAATCCAAATTTGCGAAAGGGACAATACACCCACTTGTATCACAAGGTAGCTCGCGCCTCTTTAGGCCATCTGCTTAGCCTCTAAGCAAAATCAACCGACCTACATCCCCACATTTCTCTATAAATACCACCCTTCACACACCATAATCTTCACGCGAGAGTCTGCCCCCTCCTTATCCCTTAAACTTCTAGACCCGACTTCCTAAGTCACAAAATCGACACGTGTTTACGACCTACCGATCGTAAACACAAGCCTTACACATTTTGTTTGGTACCGTCAACGTGCATTCGACCGACCCATTTGACCAACTCGATTCATCAATCAACATGTTTTAATTAACATATTTTCAAAACTAAATCCTTTTTAAGGCACCTTTTTAAACTTCTTTGATCGCGATTAGTCACAACGAGAAAACCGTCTCTAAATTCGTCTACTTCGCAAACATCTATACACGTAAGTTTGAGGGTGTAAATAACTCATTTATTTTATGTCTTTACTGTTTTCATAACTTTACAAGCATGAATAATGCATAACACGATTCAAATATAGGTTATACGAGCCAAAACCGAGTTTTGGCCTGAGACAGAAGCTCCTTGCTATGCAGGGAGGCTCGCGCCTCTTGTAGGTGTCCAGGTCAGACTCATCCGTGTTTGTTCTCATCTTTCCTCTTTATTTCTTTCTTATTTGCAATCGTTTTTTACCATTCCAAATGTTTCAAATCGTTCTTATGACAAACTTTTTAACCATAAATCATAATCACCCTTGGTTCCACATACCATGCCGGATTTTAACCCGAGTACGATGATGAGTATCGACTAATTATATTCAAATGAACTTAAAACAATTAGTTCATATTCATTTTCAAAACTATTCATGTCAAGCTTGCGAAGTCGAACCCGATATCGAATATCATCAAAATAATGATGATTATTCAAGTCTCGTTCTTCAAATCAACAAATGCGGCCTAAACGGTCCTTTCAAACCAAAACGGGTTCAAATACCCATTTTCAATACGTTTTATAAACGTTTTTCAAATGGTCAAAACACGGCATATAACCGTCGACCAACCCGCGCCTCAAGCAGGCCTTTTCCTTCTCACTTTCAAAACCAGGGGAGACCCCCCTTGCACCGCCAACAGGCTCGCGCCTCATGTGGCCGCCTGGTGCAGGGTCTGTTCCCTTTCCAGCATTAGTCTAGGACGATCCCAACTCCGGTTAAACCGGATATAGGACGGATCAGATGACTATTTGCTCATTCAAAAATCATATTTGCAAAACACCTTACTAAGACAAATGGATCGTGTTATGCACCATAAACCTAATACGGTAAATGGATGTTTAACTTCCGTCTTGCATGCAAATCAACCATTAATCCAACTCGACATCTTATACTTGATAATTGGATTAAATCAACCGACTTAGAAAGCTTACACATGTTAGGTTTAAATTATTGGATGCGCATTCATGCATTTAAACCGTTTTATCAACTTTTGCATTCAACCAACCGAGATCGATCAGTAGAGGCCGCTACCGCGGGCGGTATTGGGTGTCTGATTAAAGGACTTCCTAATACGTACCTTCACCTCTTACTCAGAACCTTTGGATAGTGGGTGGCCTTATCCAGGGCGTACGAGAGTCATTTTAGGCATATAATGGTAAAAGGGGGACGAGTCCTTATCTTTAGTACCTATGTCAAGCACCGCTTTTTGCCTTGATTGACCTAGGTATAAAGTGGATTCGAACGGATTCCAAGCATCCCACAAATGCTTGGTGGCGACTCCGAACATCTTTGCATCGTTTTGAGACCTTTACCGAGACGAAACCGACCGATCTAAAGCGATCCGGTCGAAAGCATTTTTACGTCACCGAGCGTGGCTTTCAAACGACCACTGCATATCCACAATTTGGCTTGGCGTGCAGGTAGCTCGTGACTATGGACCGGCAGGCGGCATCACGCCCGCAGACCGGCTTGGCGTGCAGATGGCCCGTGACCGCAGATCGGTAGGTGGCCCAAATCCACAGACCGGCATGTGGCCCATGTCCACACACTCCGTTCCACTAGTTAGTTGCATATAGTTTGCTTGGGGATAAGCAAAGGTTTGGTTTGGGGAAGTTTGATGCGTGCATTTTATATATACTTTTTGTACCGTTTTTGCACGCATTTCTATGCATATTTCGTAGTATTAAGCTACAAATGTCCCCCGAATTGTTTACTTTGGTTTCTCTTGTCCTATTTGCAGGAATGACCCAGCGGAATCAAGCTTAGAACATGTCCCTATGCATGCATTTAGGAGATGAGTTGAGTCGGAGCTTGGAAACTACTAATTGTGATGTGCGTAGAAGCAAGGTAGCTAGGCGAGCAAAGGAAGAGCTTCAAATTACTAGTGCCTACTTTGAAGAGCCATATATCAAGTTCTACAACTGATATTCAAGTGACTCTAACTGGAGGTGAAAGCTTATCCTCTTATATTTCCAACGCTACGAAAATCGCTTGTTTTCGACAAGAAACGAAGAAATGGCGGCCGTTTGAAGTTCAGTGCGCAAAGCAGGAATTACGCGCTAAACATTGCTCGATCGAAGGGTTAATCTACTCGATCGACCCCTTTAACCACTCGATCGACCACCTAATCTACTCGATCGAGCACTTAAGTATTTGATCGACCACTTTTGAGCACTTTACTGTACGATCGAAAGCTTTTTGGGAAGATACCTCTCGATCGACTAACTTATAGTTGGTCGATCGAGCAAATCAAGTCTGACGCAGCATATTTCAAGTCGAGACCTTTTAATTTTATCTTAGTTTATCTAGAAATTATCTATTATAAATAAGAGATTATTAAGTCATTTAGGGGACGAATACCACAACATATCAGTAGATTAGTTTAGTTTTAGTACAGCGTTGTTCCCTATCTCTATTCTCTGGATCTAAACTCTGTAATTTCTCCGCCATATTCTTTAGTTTAATTCTAGTTTTTGTTATTCCTTGCATCTCTTATCTCCACTCCCTTAATCCTTGTTCTTCTCTAATTGTTCTTTAATTAGTTTATGTTGTTATTTAATTCTCTTTATAATATGCTTGATTTAGTTATTGCAATCGTTACAGTTAGTTTCATTGTTTCAATCATGTTTAGCTAATCCTCTCACTAGGATTTAGGGGAATCAATGAATAGACGATAGTTGCTAAATAGGATTGTATATCTGTTGCTGTTATCATGTCTTTGTTGTTATAAGTAGCATTTAATGAGGATTAGACGATTAATGCGCATAATTGTTCTAGTTGTTTTTGGCAAACTCTTACCTAGATCGGCAGATTGGAAGGAGTGAGACCTGCTACAATTCTTTCGGATACTCTAATGAGGGCGGAAGCTAAGTTATTAGTATTTTTTTAGGGTGAATAAAGGACCAGAAGGACCTTTTTAATACCCCTTAGACTGATACATGTGGTTGATCTGTGACCTTAGCTGCAATTATCTGACGTTCATTGATGAACCGACAATCCTAGTCTCTTTCATTTACTGCTAGACTCTTTATTTATCGTTGTTTTAGTTTAGTTTCCAATCAAAACCCCAATCTTGTGACACCGACACACTTAGATTAGCAAGTAGATAGCAACATAGCCTCCCTGTGGATTCGTGTTGGGGTTGGTGTCCTTAACAGTTAGTGCAAGGACTTATAAATCTCTAAAAGGATCAAAGGGCATACTTTTGGTATTATTATCAGTTGATCCACGTTTATCAATAACGCTTGGCTTGCTAGATAAGTTTGACGTTATTGTCATACAGATGGCGGTGATCAACTGGTCCCTAAAAGTCACACCTATAGGATACGTTTGAGAGATGTGACAAAGATGAAAATACGATCAAGTTGATGCCAAATTTTGACTAACCGATTAGTCAAGTTATTTGACTAGTAATTAGTCAAAATGTGATGTTGAGATATTATATTTAATACGGATTAAATAAAATGGGCTAAGGCGAATTAAACAGTTAATTCGTAAATTGAATATAAACGATTTATATTCGATTAATGTATATTGAATAAATTAATTATACAATATTGTCTTTGTCGGACATGTATTAATACTTCAACTAATCCGTGTTATTAGTCGATGTATTAATAACCGATAACCGATGACAGTTTATAATAAAAACCCGTCATATACATTTTAGCATTTTACGAACCGGACCACGAGCTAAAATTAAGAGGAAGTGGAAGCCCACTTCCCCATGAGGGCTCTCGGTTTTGGCCGAATTAGAAGAACAAAAAGGAGAGCCTTCTCCTTCTTGTTAACCTAATCATCATTTAGTGAAAAACAATTAGGGTTTCAGTGCAATTTTCTCTGAAATTCCTAGATCTCACATCGACAAAACTCACAATAGCTTTCTCGATATTGCAAGTCAATTAGAGAGCATTTCTAGCACAAGGGCATAGTCTCAGACGGTCTTGGGTGCAACGATTAGGAGGAAATCTCTGTTGATTTCTGTTCTTTACGCCGCACTACAAAGGACCCGAGGTTGATTCTTAATCTTTATCGTTTCATTGTTGTATTTCGTTTATGACCATATTTCACATGTTAAATTTACGTTACAGTCCTAAATTTAAAGGGTCTTATACGGATATTACCCCACAAGTGGTATCAGAGCGAGGCCACGTAAATTTCATTGTGATTTTTCATCAAACGATCTTGAAACGATTTTTATTGTCTTGAAATTCGTGCGGCAGCAGCATTTTTTCCTCTCGGCAGGAATTTTTTTTTTTTTTTTAATCGGCTGTTGCAAAATTTTGAAACCGTGTCATGTATTTACACGGATGTTTGATATTGTTTTCGATTTGATATTATGCATATTGTTATTTTACACGATCATTATAGCAATATGTTAATGTTTTGCAATTTGTAGAATTGATTTTAATCAGTTTTGATCAAAATTGCGTTTGTTTTGTTTCGTCAAAACAGTTTTCACGAGGGTTTTGCATTTCCAGAAACTTTTATACTCGATCGAGTCCTTGCTGCACTCGATCGACCACTTTTAAAACCCTGACTGCTCGATCGAGATGTCCTCGTACTCGATCGAGCAGATTTGCTGATAAAAGTACTCGATCGACCACCAGTTTAGTCGATCGAGCACTTTCTGTTTGGCAATCCTCTCGATCGACTTGCAGTTCAGTCGATCGAGCCCTTTTGTTCCTCGATCGAGCACTATTGTCCCTGGATCGAGGGATTTTTGTTCTGGCAGCTTTGAAAATTTATTCTTTTGTTTTAAATTTTCTTTTGGCCTTTATTTGTACTTTATACGGATATTGTACACTCGCTATGATTGTGAAACGGTTCACACACGTACCATTAAGTTATTTTAAAGCGTATTTAAAGTAACGAATTGTATTAGATTAAAATTAAATTGATAGAAGCGGTTTTATCACATGAATTTTAATCATTATAAGGTGGTTTGGATAAATTTAACATAATTACGGAATTATGTCACGAATGAACTTGTTTTTAGTTGATGCATTTATTTATCGTTAATTTTGAATGCTTTTGAATGCCTTTTATTACGTATTTATTTATTTTGCAAACGGTTGTAACTTAGTGTGGCCTTAGTAGAACGTGTTACCGTAATGATGGAACACGGTCTTGGTTGTATTTTGAGATCTCGTATCTCCGTTTTGGATTTTTCACTTGTAATTACAGTTTTTATTTAGAATGTAAATAGGTTTATATTTTGTAAATTTTAAATTGTAATTTTTGAGAAGACCAAAGACGGAGAACCGGATGCTCACTCCCGCTGCTTGGACAAAGATGGAACATCAAGACAAGCCTTTCGGGTCCAACGGTGGATTCCAAAGTTGTATTATGTTCTTCTTACTAGGATAGGCCACACTAGGAATTTTATTTACGTATTGCATTCTTTTATTTATTTTTCAGTAACGATAATATGCATCATATTCCGCCTAAAACCAAACCACCTAATCATTGCATGAAAACTGACACATATAGAGGTCACGAGTTAGTTTTCTTTGACATTCTTATGTCACACGATTTTAAGCCATCATCTAAATTAATTCATTCACGCAGACGCTAGTTATTCGTTCACTTAAAATGAATTATAATTAAGTTGATGGGATCTTCCTCGTATAAACCAAAATTGAGAACGGTCTTTATAGGTCAAACTCCAATGAGTCCCTTCTTCGTCGGTAGGCATAATATGACCCCTTCTACGTCGGGTAAGTTGGAACCGATTGACCTATTTTATCTCAACACTATGGTCACTCGTACGATCCTGTGATCATGGTGGACTATAGATAGGATTTACAGAAATCTATCGACCAAGAGTTTTTACGGAAGAACTAGCTAAACAGTTGGCTTATCAATTTACGGAAATTGAGTCTTGGGATCACTTGTATTATTCTTGAGGGAGATCAATTATACAAGTGCAATGAGTCTACACGATTAAAATGAATTTTAATAGACTTAAATCACCTCGATGAGTTGCTTATTTCGTTTTTGTTTTTCCTTCTTTTTCAGTGTAGATCACGAACTTTTAAACTGCTAAAAACAAATGGCTGGTTCTACAGACAACCCAATGCCAAGTGCCACATTGGACCGTGAGTCCTGGCTTCGGATCTTCATGAATCGGATGAATCGGTCTACTCGATCAAGAATGATGGATCAAACTTCGCGGACCGGGAGGCGGCATTACGGAATGCTGCCGCTGGCGGCGACGGGAAGCTCAAATATCTATTAGAGCCCATCCCGGCAAACCCAGGTCCCACGGCTAGAGCTCTGAAATCACCAAGTTTAATGATTTTACGTATGGAAGCGGGTGCGATTAAAAACGTACTCATTTTTGCAATGGAACCCAATTTGCAAAAACGCTTCATAGCCCATGGTGCGAACAAGATTTTCACCACGCTCACCAAGGAATTCTCGAAAGCACCGAGAATCGTGACCTATGAGCATACCACTCGCTTCTTTGATGCGAGACTCGAAAGGGCCAACCACAGTTAGCCCACACATTCTCAGCATGATTGAGAATGTCGAGAAGCTGGAGACCTTTGATTGTAAGATCGGCGAGAACATTGTGATCGACCGCATGCTTCACTCACTCCACGATGGTTTTTCGCAATTTAGAGCGAATTACTATATGAATGATTTGAAGAAAAGTCCCCATGAATCGCACTCCCTTCTCGTACAGGTGAGAAGGACATGAAGTTCAGTGGGAGCTTGAAACAGGATGTTCTCGTTGTGACAAACAAGGGGAAAGGTAAGGGCAAAGCTCGTGCAAACCTAGCGAGAGGTAAACCGAAGTTCAAGAAGTCGGGTTCAGGTAAGAGTGGGCCTGGTGAGTCGAGCACCTCATCGGGCGCGACAAAGAGCAAGAATGAAAACATGGAATGCCATCATTGCCACAAGACTGGGCATTGGAGGCGTACATGTCCTGTTTATCATGAGGACTTAAAGGCAGGTCGTGTTAAACCGGTTGGTATGTCTTCTTCTTCTTCTACTTTTATTCATATGATTGAGATTAACCACGCAAGTCTGGAACTTGGGTACTTGATATTGGTTGTGGTTCTCATCTGTGTAATCATGTGCAGGGGCTCCGAAACATCGAACCTCTCGTAAAGGGTGAGGTGGACCTGCGTGTTGGGAATGGCGCACGAGTGGCTGCCGTCTCAAGGGGAACATATGTGATCCAGCTTCCTAGCGGATTTGAGTTATCTTTATATAATCGCTATTATGTACCAGTCTTTGAAAAACATTATTTCGGTTTACGCACTTGACAAACTTGGATTTTCATTTGTAATAGAGAATAATACTTGCATTTTCTCATTACACGATATGATTTATGGCAAGGCGATCTCCATGAACGGAATTTATGTTTTAGATCGGGCGACCAAAATATTACACGTAATGAATAAAAAGTTAAAGGTTGGTGACAAAGATCAAACGTATCTATGGCACTGCCGTATGGGACACATTAATGAGAAACGCGTTAAACAGCTCATCAAGAATGGAGCTATCTCGGCCTTTGATTTTCAATCATTTGGCACGTGTGAATCATGTCTCATCGGTAAGATGACTCGGATTTCCTTCAAAGGTGTTGGAATGCGCGGCTGGCGACCTATTAGGACTCATACACACGGATGTATGTGGTCCTATGTCAATCACCGCACGAGAAGGCTATAGGTATTTCATCACTTTCACGGATGATTTAAGTAAATATGGCTATGTCTACTTAATGAAACATAAAAGTGAATCCTTTGAGAAATTCAAAGAATACCGAGAATAGGGTCTGAGAACCTATTGGGTAGAAAGATTAAAACACTACGTTCAGATCGTGGTGGCGAGTATCTTTCTCACGAGTTTGATCAACACCTAAAGGACTGTGGGATTGCCCTACAGTTAACTCCACCTGGAACACCTCAATTGAATGGTGTGTCCGAACGGAGAAATCGAACACTACTTGATATGGTTCGATCCATGATGAGTCACACCGTGTTGCCTGACTCATTGTGGGGTTATGCTCTTTTGGCAGCCGCTCTAATACTTAACCGAAGTCCGTCTAAAGCTGTTGACAAGACTCCATATGAACTATGGAAGGGAACGGTCCCTAACTTGTCCTTTTATACGGGTTTGGGGCTGCGAGGCTTATGTCAAGTGGAGACACGAGGATAAGCTCGGCCCGCGATCGGTCAAGACATACTTTATAGGTTATCCTAAAGGAACACTTGGTCATTACTTCTATTCGCCAACCGAGCAACGTGTTTTTGTTGCGGCTAGTGCGACATTCTTAGAGAAGGAATTTCTCGAGAATGCAAAGAGTGATAGAACCTTCGACCTGTCGGAGATTCCAGAACCAAATACCGAGCAACCATTGGAGGAACTAATTCCTTCAATCCCGGCTGCGGTGAATATTCCTGAGGAACCTAGGAGGTCGGGAAGAGTCTCTATTCCTCCAGACAGATACATTGGTATGGTCGAGGAACATGACATAGATGACGTTCTACTCTTAACGAGTAGTGAACCCGCAACCTATAAAGGTGCCATGACTAGTTCTGACTCAAAGCTATGGCTTGAGGCCATGCAATCTGAGATGGACTCTATGTATGAGAACAACGTATGGGATCTCGTTGACTTACCTGCTAAGGTTCGTCCCCTTCAATGCAAATGGCTTTACAAGATAAAGCATTTCGTGGAAGGTCAACAAGATATCTATAAAGCACGACTAGTTGCTAAAGGTTTCACCCAAGTGCCAGGTTTGCACTACGATGAAATTTTTGCACCCGTAGTCATCTTTGCGTTCCATTCGGATTATCTTAGCGATTGCCGCTTTTCATGACTATGAAATTTGGCAAATGGATGTGAAAACCGCCTTCTTAAACGGCTTTTTGGAGGAAGAGTTGTACATGGTACAACCCGAAGGTTTCATCGATCCAGAACATCCTAAGAAAGTGTGCAAGCTTAAGCGTTCCATTTATAGACTTAAGCAAGCATCTCGGAGTTGGAATCATCGCTTCGACCAAGTGATTAAAGAAAATGGATTTACTCGATCGGTCGAGGAACCATGTCTTTATATCAAGTCGAGTGGGAGCAAGATTGTCTTCCTAATATTGTATGTCGATGACATACTCCTGATTGGGAATGACATACCTCTCTTAACTTCGGTGAAAGTATGGTTGAAAAACCATTTCCAGATGAAAGATCTGGGTGAGGCGCAAAGAATTCTAGGCATCCGTATCTATCGAGATAGATCACGACGGATGTTATCTCTCGATCAGAGTCTTACATAGACAAAGTCCTAGAGAGATTCAGCATGACTAACTCCAAGAAGGGGTTTCTTCCTGTGGCTCCAGGGGTGCACTTGAGCAAGTCTCGGTCACCGAGAGACACCGGAAGAGAAAGAGCGCATGACACGGATTCCTTATGCCTCGGCTATAGGATCAATCATGTATGCCATGATATGCACACGTCCGGGCGTGGCATATGCATTGAGTATGACAAGTCGATTCCAACAAAGATCCAGGTGAATCACATTGGATGGCTGTCAAGAACATTCTTAAGTACCTACGGAGGACTAAAGATTGGGCATTGACTTATGGAGGCGAACAAAAGCTATGCGCAACCGATTCTGTGAGATGCTAGCTTCCAAACGGATCGTGATGACTCGAAATCTCGATCCTGGATTCGTTTTTACTCTTAATGGCGCTGATCACCGGAAGAGTTCCAAACAAACTGTTACAGCAGATTCTACGACTGAGTCCGAGTACTATGCCGCGTCTGAAGCTACAAAGGAAGCGATATGGATGCGTCAATTCTTACATGGACTATCTGTAGTGCCTAGTTCGAATGACCCGATCACCATCTATTGCGACAATAGAGGTGCCATCTTCCAAGCTAAGGAGCCAAAGTCTAGCAACAAGTCTAGACATGTACAACGGAAAGCTCATCTAATCCGAGATTACGTGGAGCAAAAGGAAGTAGTGATAGAAAAGATTGCTACAGATGATAACATAGCAGATCCTCTCACTAAACCATTACGACAAGATAAGCATGAAGGGCATGTTAATTCCATGGGAATTAAACGTGTTCCTAAGTTGTAGTACTCTTTTATGGATTAGATTCATCCTCTTTTGTACTCTATACGACATCATCGTTTTGATATTTTATATATATTTTGTTTTTCATGTGGATTTGTACGACAATTTTGAACACCACAAAGTGAACTGAACAAACATTATATTTTTAGTCCTTAATTGCCCACATGAGCTGATAACTCTGGCAATTATTTTGTGACGTTGGTTGATGGTGGGTTCAACGAGCCATAAGTCAACCGGTTGACTGACCAATCACAGAGGCGATTTATACGGATATTTCGTAGGACACAATTGTGACATCGACGTGGAGTCCTAAATGTTTTATAACATTCGGTGCCCGGTCGTGGATAGGACCTCCATGGTGATCCTAAGAGTCGATTCTTTTGACTATCGACTGTCTCTTGAGACTAAGGCAGATTTTGGGTGACTTTGGTTTCTTTCTCACGGTCATCCGTAAAGGGGGCCAAGTAGATTTTTTCTTGGTCATTTCATGTTGTGCTTAGATCGGAAGGAGTCGAGTTGAAGGAAATATTCAGCCTTTATCGTGTACTCGATATTTCTCGGGGCCACTCGAGGAGTCAGAATCGAAATGCATGGCCATGCTCGGATACGGATTCGTTTTATCGCTTAAGTTACTCTCTAATCGGAAACCACTCAAGATACGGATCGATTGTAAAATACGACCTTTGCGGATCCGGATCTGCAAATTGTTTTACATTGAGTGGGAGAAATTTTAAATGAATATGAGAATCGGTTATCGCACATACACTTGTACGGACAAGTGGGAGTTTGTTGGAGCTTGTGTCCTCCGGTTAGTGCGGATAACGTCATTGCACATACACTTGTACGGACAAGTGGGAGCTTGTTGGGGTTGGTGTCCTTAACAATTAGTGCAAGGACTTATAAATCTCTAAAAGGATCAAAGGGCATACTTTTGGTATTATTATCAATTGATCCACGTTTATCAATAACGGTTGGCTTGCTAGATAAGTTTGACGTTATTGTCATACAGATGGCGGTGATCAACTGGTCCCTAAAAGTCACACCTATAGGATACGTTTGAGAGATGTGACAGTATGAAAATACAGTCATGTTGATGCCAAATTTTGACTAACCAGTTAGTCCGAGTTATTTGACTAGTAATTAGTCAAAATGTGATGTTGAGATATTATATTTAATACGGATTAAATAAAATGGGCTAAGGCGAATTAAACATTAATTAATTCGTAAATTGAATATAAACGATTTATATTCGATTAATGTATATTGAATAAATTAATTATACAATATTGTCTTTGTCGGACATGTATTAATACTTCAACTAATCCGTGTTATTAGTCGATGTATTAATAACCGATAACCGATGACAGTTTATAATAAAAACCCGTCATATACATTTTAGCATTTTACGAACCGGACCACGAGCTAAAATTAAGAGGAAGTGGAAGCCCACTTCCCCATGAGGGCTCTCGGTTTTGGCCGAATTAGAAGAACAAAAAGGAGAGCCTTCTCCTTCTTGTTAACCTAATCATCATTTAATGAAAAACAATTAGGGTTTCAGTGCAATTTTCTCTGAAATTCCTAGATCTCACATCGACAAAACTCACAATAGCTTTATCGATATTGCAAGTCAATTAGAGAGCATTTCTAGCACAAGGGCATAGTCTCAGACGGTCTTGGGTGCAACGATTAGGAGGAAATCTCTGTTGATTTCTGTTCTTTACGCCGCACTACAAAGGACCCGAGGTTGATTCTTAATCTTTATCGTTTCATTGTTGTATTTCGTTTATGACCATATTTCACATGTTAAATTTACGTTATAGTCCTAAATTTAAAGGGTCTTATACGGGTATTACCCCACAATTCGACCCCGACTTCCCTAGCTGCATTAGTTAGAGACCCTTCGGGTTTTATTTTTGATAGGTTGCGATAGCCTCATCACCTTGCCAATTACTATGCTTAGATCATATATGGTCGAGTATGAATAGCTAACTCCACTAGAAGATGTGCAATTTTCAAACTGACATATAATATGTCGAAGTGGACAGCAACGTTTATCTATATCTAGACAATGACTATGAATAGTCAGCTCCGAAAGAAGATGTGCTCTTTTCAAACGTTCCAGACCGTTTTGTGTTTTACTATCTAGGTTGTGTGTATAAACATCTTACTCCATTAGGAGTAACTTCTAATGTTCTCTAATTTGCCATTTATTTCAAGAGAGACATATAGATATTCATCTTAGTACGTTAATAACAAAGTACAGGGCACATATTCTATTTCTAGCATCTATATTTCTTTCTTAGAACAACATATAGTCCACTTCTACGTGTAGTAGACCAAAGAACATTGTGCCTACAATCGCGAACACTACATTCATAATAACTTACAAGTGTATTTAAGCTGAGAAAAACAGAAGTTAGCTTATTTATAATACAGTGATACATATGCATCCAGTTCGAAAACTACAATTCCAGTTCCATTCGTTCCTGTATGATTAATCAAACGGTTTTCCAAATTGCGGTCCCGCGCCCGGTAGGGTGCGGTGCAACAACTAGTAATGAAAAAAGAATGAATAAAGTAGGGAATATTATTGACTTTTTAGGAGAAAGGATGAATAAAGAATGAATAAAAGATAACCAAAAAAAAGGAAATGAGGAAATAGGAAAATATACTCAAAAGGGAAATAGGGAAGATTGATACTTGGAGGGAGTATTTGATTACTCACATTTTATTATGTTATTTCTTAAAATTATGATTATGTTATGAAATATTATAGTATAATATTATATGGATGTCCATATCTTAGAATATTATAGATTGTAATATCTTATTGTATGTGTATATATACCCCCTCATAATAGAATAATATACGGTTCTGTCTCTCTTTATATTCTCTTTTCTTCTCTCTACGATTCTCCCCCTAAGGTGGGATCAATTTTGTTTTTACCAGCTTTAATTCACTTTTCTCCCCCTAAGGTGGTAAAAACTATAACCAATGTATAGTCTAAATATTTATCATAACCACCTTAGATCTCAATTTCTCATATCATCGATGAGAATTTATATGGGCATCTTTGTACAATAACAAAATATTTCTGGAAGAAATATATAATGCAGTTGGATTTTTAATGTGCTGATTTACAATGCCTAATTTAAGAGATCAACGATTTTATATAAAAATCTTAATGTGATTTTTAATCACGGGAACTACTCAGAAAAATCATTATGTGACTACAAGTCACACAATATAGTGTCAATCATACACGAACATTTAAGTTCTTTGATCAATATCGAGTAGTTTAGATCTCTAATATCATATATACTCAATCGCAGTGTAGTGTCTTGCCTTTAATAAAAATTTCTGTAAGAGAGAATTTCAGCACTTATCTTTTCTTGAAGATAAACTCAAGGTTTATCAAAACAAATATAGTAAGAACCCGGATGGCTTTAATTTGTCACATGATAATACATGCATGCTTATCACAACACATGTTTCAATGTGCTATATAGCATGATAATACATGTAAGTTGATCAAAATTCAACTTACAAATCAATTATTCCCTTTAAGGATCAGAGATTATTCAACAACTTTCAAATTAGTTGTACTTTTCGACCATTTACTTCACAATATATTATATGTTGGTCACATTATCACTCCTATTTCAAATGTGAAGTAATGTCCACTTTCGGTGAGAATACCAGTGTTTTACAAGAAACACATAACTCATGAGTATATCCACATCCTCATACTTAACCACTGTTAGTGTTATACTTTCATACTTTTATTAGATCAATAAAGCAATGCCATATTATCTCGGGGAATAATGGCTTATAATCAAATTTATTATGTAATGTGTCTATAAGACTACATTACTTGTATGTAAGATAAAATAATTTCATCCTCAAAATATGATATCTCATTCTCTCCAGGGAATGATTTGAATCGGTTTGATATGATTCAGAATTTTTTCACAAGTGTCGCATAATTTCAGATATCTATAAACACTGGGTTCATTCTTTTTTTGATACGCAAAATAATGCTCACTATATGAAATGTGAGAATCTATAAATACTTTAAACTTCAAGTCGCAGTTTCAATATCTGCAAACATTATGAACTCCAGGTCATAATTCAGTATATGTAAACACTATGAACTTTGATCATAGTATGAATATCAAAATATTTCAGCTCGTATATCATTTTTTTCTTTTCTCATATCAAACTATTGCATATATGAGTCTCATATTCTCACATGACTTTTCATGAGATATTTTCATTTCTTTCAATGAACGAACTTGGCTCAATAAGGCCACGTTATTAAGCTCAATTAAGGCTTCTTTACTTGGCTCATCAAATGCCACATTATTAGGCTCAATTAAGGCCACAATATTAGGCTTATCATAACGCCATATTCTCGATCTCTGCTACAGACAGAGTCTTTATGAGATGTCACATTCACTTTAACAAATGGATCAATTTTCATATCTCATTATACTGTTCAACTTCACGTGAACAAGAATCAATTCGCAAATAAATTTGCCTTTCATAAAGACTGCTTTAAATTGAACAGCGGTTCATATACTCATAGACGTGAACTTCTGGCCACTTACACTTATACAATATGAATATATTGTACTGATGAGACAGTGTTAAATTATTACACACCTTTCAAACTTTGAACTTCAGGTCAAAGTCATAATATGGACATATTTCTCATCTTTTTAAAATAAATCTTTTGAAACTGCAGGTCATCAAAATAATATAATATGTCCTCTTTCAAAACTTGATCACGTATATGTAACTTCAGATACAATAATAATATGTACACGCTACAAGACTAATTTAATAAGTTACATGTCAATATACGACATTGAGTAATAGCTCTTGGTAGATTGATGGACCAAAATATTTCACATATTACAAAATTTATACATCAGGAATTCAGGATAATAAATTGATTGTTAGAATGAAATTCGAAATATCACACAGAATACTTTACTTGAGGTATAATGTACGGTTCATATAAATTTGGAAAATTTAGCCAATTTCCAATACAGCCCCATTATGACCATAAGATGGCAACATTATGTTGTAATAATAGAATTATCTCATGAAATTGTCAAAGAGAAAGGTTGTACCCAAGAAATTAAACCATTGACCACTACGCAAGTCCGATTAAAATGAAGTCTTGCTTATTGCAATTTTAAAGTAAGCATATTTTTAAACTTCACGTTGAATAGAAAGATTAATGAAATATGCATATTTATTACGAAGTGCACATGTGCTAAGTGTCCCAATACTGCTACCGGCTTATTCCGAACTTAATAAAACAAATTCACGGTCACTTACCACAATAATTAACAAATACTCCTAGTTAATAGACTGAAATAATGTCTAACAGTCTGACTAACAAAACATGAAAGACAATATCGCCATTGAATTTGTATGTATAACATCAAATAAGTACCAAATTAATCATACCTTTTATGCATGTGGTAAACAATTATAACATAAACATAAACATACTCTAATCAATGAATTATATGTTATGAGAGTCCCGTGGAAGAACCGATCCTTCATTATTCACTTTCTTCATTATTCTATTAAATATTTAAAACAAAAACTTAGCCAATATTACCTCAAACAAAAAACTCAAAAAAATTTGACCAAAATTGAACACGGGTAAAACAACTTAGGACCAATATTAATTCTTGTTGCAATTACATTACCTTATGTTTTGATCAGAACCATAAACAAATAAAACAAGGACAATAATACGGAGATTTACTCGAATTAAACATAAGCATGCATACCATATTATGCCGCTTACTGAATTAGCGGTGTTAAACGATTAATAAGGCGTATGTATCCGAAACATCCAAAACAATCAACGAAATTGATGGATAAAAATCCCGTACCTCCGAGTTTTTTGTAAAACACTGGTATTCTCACCGAAAGTGGACATTACTTCACATTTGAAATAAGAGTGATAATGTGACCAACATATAATATATTGTGAAGTAAATGGTCGAAAAATACAACTAATTTGAAAGTTGTTGAATAATCTCTGATCCTCAAAGGGAATAATTGATTCGTAAGTTGAATTGTGATCAACTTACATGTATTATCATGCGATATAGCACATTGAAACATGCGTTGTGATAACCATGCATATGTCATCATTGTATATGTTGATGATTATAATTGTTGGTCATATGAAAATACTCAAAGAGTAATATATTCCAATATTGGAATATTGACCAGTTTTGCTTACATATATGAGACACTTATTGTGTCCTATGTCAGATGTCACATCATTTATTTGGCCGGGTATAAAATTTTAATTTGAGATTTACGAATACAAGTATTACTATAAGATTAGCTTGATGAATATTGTCAACTAAACTATGGCATGTGTCCATGTGATAAGTGAAGTTATTAAGATACATCCAATATTTATTAAATATTTCCGTGTATTTTTGGCAAACTAAGAAAGTTGACATGAAATGATTCAGATGTGACAAATTAAAGCCATCCTGGTTCTTACTATACCTGTTTTGATAAACCTTGAGTTTATCTTCAAGTGGTGAAATTCTCTCTTATAGAAATTTTATTAAAGGCAAGACACTACACTGCGATTGAGTATATATGATATTGGAGATCTAAACTACTCTATATTGATCAAAGAACTTAAATGTTTGTGTATGATTAACACTAAATTGTGTGACTTGTAGTCACATAATGATTTTTCTAAGTAGTTCCCGTGATTAAAAATCACATTCAGATTTTTATATAAAATTGTTTATCTCTTAAATTGGGCATTGTAAATCAGCACATTAAAAATCCAACTGCATTATTAATGACCATGTCATTGTACGCTCTCAAACACATTTATACCCAACAACTAGCATAACAAGCAAGTCGAGGTCGAACCCAAAGGACGGGGGTACTCAAATTGTTCAATCTAATTGTAGTTGCACTAGGGTGTCACGATTGGTTTGAGTTGAAGATTCTAAACTAATGAAAGCAATAAGGTAAAATAAGCAACAAATAAAAGGGTGTAAACAATTGTCTCCCTCTAATATGTCATCCTCAAAGGGTGAGTTTTCACTCAAGCTCACATCCATCTCACTCTCACTTTGCTTATTAGCATCAAATTCCGTGGAAGTTGGTTTCATTGTTACACAAGAAGAGTAGGATGACGGTATCCAAGCATTGGTTTGATAATCAAGAATGTACTCCTCATCATCATCACTCTCATCATCTAGCACTCCATCTTCCCAAGGAGGGGCAAATTTGTGAACATAGTGGGTTAGCTCAAGGTTATAGGAAGGTGTCTCATTCTCACAAATCTCATTTTTATCATAGCTTTCCTCAATGAATTTTTGAAATGTTGTTTTTATCGCTTCCATACCTTCCTTGGCACTCTCAAATATGTTATGTATAGTTTGTTTAAGACATTCGGTGGCCATGAACTCAACAAATTCCCAAAATTCCTCACAACTCATCTCACATATCCTACCACCACTCAAGTGAAATGCTAAGTTACGGGTTTCAAGGTTCATGCCATTATAAACAACACAACATGCTTCATAATTTGAAAGAGTAAAACCATGATACCAAGCATGAGTCATATAACCTTCAAATCTTGCAATATATTTATCAAGTGACTCATTTTCGAATTGCCAAAAGGTTAAAGTAGACATGTTGAACAAATGAAACAAGCAAGTAAAAGAAATAAAATTCTCAAGGAACCAAGATCCCTCAAGAAGAAGCACAACTAAAACAAGATAAAAGAACAATTCAAATACACAACAACGTCCCCGACAATGTCGCCATTTTGATGAGCGTGTCATTGTACGCTCTCAAACACATTTATACCCAACTACTAACATAGCAAGCAAGTCGGGGTCGAACTCAAACGACGGGGGTACTCAAATTGTTCAATCTAATTGTAGTTGCACTAGGGTGTCACGATTGGTTTGAGTTGAAGATTTTAAACTAATGAAAACAATAAGGTAAAATAAACAACAAATAAAAGGATGTAAATAAATGATAAAAGGCACTAGGATGTCATGGAATCATAGGAGAATCATGGTAAGATAGCATAAATGAATCATATAGATGCAAGCAATTATTATTGTTGGAATCAATTTAGTGTACCTCTTACAATTCTTAGAGAAAACTTAGGTCCCGGAGCCGAGTCGGTCAAGACTGTACAACACCTATAAGTCGGCTTGGTTTTTCCTATTCATGGTGAGATAACATAAATGAGTCCTAGGAAGGTTTGGGTCCCGGAGCCGAGTCGGTCAAGACTGTACAACACCTACAAGTCGACTTAATCCTTCCTAATCAACTATATGCATGATCTCACAAGCCTTTATTTAGTTTATATCTTACAAGTCTTGTTGAATGGATAAGAGAAACAACCTAGGTTGTCAATCAAGCAATTCATCAAACATGACATGAGCAATAGTTGAGAAAACAATAAGCAAGCCTTCATATGAACTTATTAAGCATAATTCTACCCCATGATTAACTCCCCTAATCCCCCACTAATCCTAGTTAAGGAACTATTCACTCAATATCATGGAAGACATGTTATCAATGGTGTCAATCATCTTAACAAGCATAAACATGATAAAAGAGTGAAGAAATAAGCAATAAAGAGTAAAGAGTAAAGAGAGTATACCAATATTAAGATGAACAAATGGAAAGCAAAGAATAATAGAAGAGAACTTGATTGATAGATGAAGAGTTGTCAATTCTCCAATAATAACACAATAATCTTCAATTACCCAATAATAAATCTTGTACAATAATTAAGAAAAGATTAATGTGTAATTTATGGAAAGATTAAGTGCTAATCTATTTTAATGTACTCCTAATAAAAGCTTAATCTAAACTAAGAAAGCTTAATCTCTTGATTATTACAAATGGAGTATATATATATATAGTAGTACATCATTAAGTTAAGCAAGGGTAGATTAGGAAATAATATGTTTAAGTGTCGAATAGAGCCTTGCAAGTCCTAGGAGGAGCTCCACGACTCCCCATTGCGAAGACAATCTCGCTGCATAACAATCCGCTCGACCTGGGCTGAAAACGAGCGTCCTGAGCTTCAACTTGAGCGGGTTGAGATTGACCCGAGCGGGTTGAGGCACAACTCGAGCGGGTTGTCCTTGACCCGAGCGGGTTGAGCTGCAAAATCCTTTTTCTTGCATTTATGCCTATGATGCCTTCATATACTCTTTATTCCTATCATCCTTGGTCATCATTCTTGCCTCCCCTTCATACTAGTCCATCTAAGATCATCAACAAGCTTCCGACTATGCACGAGAGATGGGAATTCCGCCTCATTATCTTCTTTTCTACAAGACATATAAAATGCACTAGGAAAGCAAATAGGAAGCAAACGACGAATAAAATGGCTATAAAATGCTATATTAGTCTGCAAAATGAGGCTTAGTTAGGGGACTAAATGTGCGTAATTATGACTCACATCAAATATCCCCAAACCGAACCTTTACTCATTCCGCGTAAAGAGGTGACTAGAACTAGACCTTTATTTAAACTAATAATACTAATATAGCCGATGTGAGACAATTAGCGGATCTCACTCCACCCCTTCAACTCACAAAAAGACATCCATGAGGTAAGATGCCTTCTTGCAAGGCAAGGTGGGGCTTGCCAAAATGGCAATGCATCCTAATATTTAAGCACACAAGAACAAGTAAAAATATGCATCTACAAAAGAATAGCCACTTTCCACATCTAAGTGGCGGAAATCACCTACAAGGGAAGGAATTTAAGGGTACACACTCCATCATAGATATTAGTTCTCCTAGTTACTAAATCCAAGAGGATACAAACAAGTCACCTCCAAGTTTTGTTAAACTAGGTTACCTTTATCCACAATCGCTAAATGCTTTTGTCAAGAGCCAAATCCCTATGGTGCTAGAAAACACTGTAGGATCGCGGAATTCCCCCTCTTGCCAAGATAAGAAGAAGGGTCGTCCCCTCACCACCATGCAACAAAGAAAGGATCATTAATGGATAAAAAGGGTTTAAAGTGTATGAGATTCATGATAGTTGTTTGCTTTTGGGTTTATTCCCCCCCCCCCCCCCTTGTTTAGTAGCATTTGACGATTAAGAACATTCCATGTCATTTTTTATGTTTGGCATCTTGATACTTGGCAATTTCAATTTTGCATTTTTTGAACATTTTTCAAAGTAACTCCATTTGCAACAAAGGTACTTCTATTAAAGCATAGGAGTCTATTTTTGCTCCTCTTTTCATTTTATGCAATTTGCAAACATTTGATTTTGATTTGGTACTTGAACTTAATTTGATGTTTTTTGTGCCCATTCCCTTTTTGTTGACAAAATATGATGATAGAAGTGTAAGGACGGTTGTATGGCATCAAAGGTCACCTTGGAATAAACGGTAGCCAAGGAGTTATCACACCACAAGTTACTCTTTACTAGGACTTAGTCCATGGGTCAAAGGATATTAGTATGACACATCCTAGGGTGTCTTGAGGGTATTCTAGCAAACACAGTCTCAAAGAGAAAAATTATCTACAAAGGCCTTATATACATTTGTCAAGCTTCCCAAATAGGCATTTTCACAAAATTTTCTAACCATGCAACTACATGCCATGATGCAACTAACATATATACAACTCTAATGCATATGCTTCTATCAACTAGAATGCCATATAATCTAGATGCAAACTCTTAGCAACACATTGGTTTATACCTGTTGCGATCCCGCTAAGTGTTCACAAATTAAAATGTGGTCGTTGGTCACGGTCGAATCAAAACACAATTTATAGCTCCACAAACAACTCTACAATTAGTAAAGAGGCAAGTAAAGGTCGGATGCCAAGGGACGGGAATTGAAATGAGATTTCTATTGTAACTAATGGTGTCTAAGGGGTGTCACAAATTGGGTTGATGTAGAAGGTTACTAAACTAAAATAGCAATGAAAATAAACAAACAAGATGAATTAAAGGGGTGTAAACAATTGATTAAAGGCACTAGGGTGTCATGGGATCATAGGGGAATCATGGGATATGATCATACAAACATGTTCTCAAATTATAAGCAAGCAATTATTGTTGTGATGGATTGAGTTGGGTTATATCTTACAATCCTAGGAAAGTTTTGGGTCCCGGAGCCGAATCGATTAGATTGTACAACACCTACAAGTCGACTTAATCGTCCCTACTCAACAACATGCATGGTCTAATGAGACTCGAGTTGGGTTATGTCTTACAAGTCTCATTGAAAAGATAGAAGATGATAGTAAATGCAAGGATTCATAGGCTTAGCATTTCATCAAATATAACATGTGCATGAGTTGAGATCAAAACAAGCAAGAAAATAAAACATGAAAGCATATTAATTTAAGCATGAATCATTCCCCATGTTGGTTTCCCCTAATCACCCATTAACCCTAGCTAAGAGACTACTCACTCATTATCATGTTGATCATGCTAGCAAGGTTGTCAATCATACCAAAAATATGAAACATGATGAATAAATGAAAGTAATTAACAATAATTAAAAAGGGGTTAAGAGATTATACCTACTAATGATTCCAATAATAAAGCAAAGATAAAAGAAGTACTTGAATGCTTGATTGAGAGGTTGTCAATCTCCCAACAATAACCCAAATAATCTTCAATTACCCAAAATAAAGGATGAACAAGAGAGAGATTAAAGAACTAAAACTTGGATTAAAACTCTATTAATATTTGATTACAATATTAAAGAGAGATTTGATTGATATTAACTACACCAATTATTGATAAGAAGAACATGCTCCTCTAATTAGACTAATGGGGTATTTATAGTGGAAATTAGGGAGGATGCATTAGGGTTAAATAAGGGCTAAACTAGTAATTACACTTTTTAAGTTGAGCAAGGAGGACCCGGTATTTTTCGAGAGAAGGGCTTCTTTCTTCGTAGCTTGAAGAAGACAATCCGTGCTGTGCTAGAATCCGGGCGGAATAGGGTCGGGACGGGCGGATTCTGGCGTTGGAATCCGAGCGGATTCAGGGGAATCCGGGCGGATTGTGGAGGTGGAATCCGAGCGGATTAAGGCGAAGCCGCTCGGATTGTGCTGCTGCGGGACGGACGGATTGGTGACAATCCGCTCGGATTGTCGATCGGAACAAATCTTCTTCTTTTCTTCCCTTTTCTTCATAAATTCCTTGGGGATTTCCTTGGGGACTCAAGGATCCTTTCTCAACATTGCTCTTCTACTATAATATGTACAAAGGCCTTCTAATCTTGTCTCTCCTTGATGCTTGGTCATTGAATTCGATCAATTTAGTCTCGTTTTGCCATGAAAATGCAAGATTCTTACTCCTTTCCTACCAAGGGATCAAAATCTCAAAGAATATGCAAAACAAAGAACTAAAGATAAGAAATGACCCAAATAAGCACTAAAAAGCATGGGAACAAGGCTAATTCGGGGGCTAAATATGCGCCAATTATGGTCACATCAAATATCCCCAAACCGAACCTTTGCTCGTCCCGAGTAAAGAGGTGACAAAGACTAGGACCAATACTAACCTATCCTAATAATATAGCCGATATGAGACAATTAGCGGGTCTCACTCCGCCCCTTCAACTCACAACAAGACAACCATGAGGTAGGATGCCTTCTTGCAAGGCAAGGTGGGTCTTGCCAAAATGGCGACACATCCAAACATTAAGCACACAAAAACACATAATGGATGCATCTACAAAAAGAATAGCCACTCCCTCATCAAGTGGCGGAGGCACTAAAGAGGAACAAATTTAAGAGCATGTAATCCTTCACAAATACTAGTTCAACAAATTACTAAGTCTAAGAGGATGGCACTAAATCACCTCCAAATGGTGTTAAACTAGACAACTTTCGTCCTCAATTTCCAAATGCTTTCGTCAAGAGCGATCGGATGGTGGTGGAATGATGATCCCTATGATGCTAGTGGCATATGACATGACAAGTCTCGAATTCTCTACACAAGTAAAGGTCATGGATCGTCCCAAGCTCGACCAAGTGGCTTGACAAAAGGCTTTTTGGGAATGAAATGCTCAAATCTTTATTCACAACGGGTGGATATGACTAGTATTCAAAATTGTCCTCATTTCACTTTCACATTTCAAAACTTTAAGATGGGGTTTGTCCCTTCCGGGCTAGTGTCCTTTGCTTTCTTCAATCGCTTATTAGGCAACCGGTTAACCTCTAGACAATAGCTTTTCGGGGTTATAGTCACTCTGTCTCTGGGCGGCCGAATTCACAACCGTATGGGGCCCAATTCAATGGATCCCGCACCAAAGCACATCGAAGTGGTACGCCTCCATCAAAACAACTTAAATTTCTAAACTTTCAACAATTCATAACATTTGAGGTTTCCTTGGCATTACATTACTTCCACATGACAAAATTTCTTTGAAATGAGCACTTCAAGCTTATTGATAAAAAATATTTTTGGGTTGCCTTACCACAAGGTCAAACAAGGTCACCTAGACAAGTTAACCAAGTCCACATCGCATCACGGGGTTGGATAGGTGACTCACATGCAAACCCTTGACTAGGCCTTGGGTCATGGGTCAAAAGACACTAGTATGACACTATCTAGGGTGTTTTACAACCATTCTAGTAGGCAAAGTCTTAAGTTGAACAAGTATTTATAATGGCTTAGTTGCTCTTGTCAAAGTTCCTAAATAGGCATTTTTCAAAACATTTCTAACATGCAACTACATGCCATGATGTAACTAATATAAACATCCTAATGCAAGTGATTCTATCAACTAATATGACATATAAACTAAATGCAAGTCCTAAGTTCACATTGTTATACCACATCAATCAAAATACAGCCACATAGTCATTAACATAAAGAGGAAAAAGGAGATTGGAAAGATCATACCATGCGGTCTTCAATATCCTCATGTCTCGGATGTGGCGTAGTCAATCAATGTGAACAAGGATAGAACAAACACAATATATATACAAGACAATATATACAAGACTACAACAAGAAATAAACATGTTTTTGGGTTTTCAATTTTCAAATTTTTATGATTTAATTTTTCAAATTTTTTTTTTTGGATTTTTGAATAAGAGTTAAATGTTAGAATTCCCATCCCCACACTAATATGGGCATTGTCCTCAATGGCCAAAATGATGGAAATTATGCAAAGATGATGCATGATTTCTATACTAAATGCAATATACACTAAGCTATGCTACATGATGCATGGTTTTTGTTATGACGGAGAGGATAATTTAGATTACCTCCCGTTGTGTATGCATTAACTTCCCCAAACCGAGTGAGACACTATTGCTAATGTCCAAGGATGGGTGTAGGTCATGCACACACTATGCTATGCATGAAACTAATTTGTCATTTTGGATTTTGAAAATGGGAACAATAGAATGAGAACACCTCAATGGCACCGAGGTGTGAGTCCTCTAATGGGGCTAGGACTACTCCAACAATGATCAAAATTAAATAAAATACAAAGAGAGAAATAGACAAACCATGAGAGTGTAGGAGTCTCCAAGGCTTGCTAATCTTCCATCATGCTATCACCATCACTTCCCTCATGAGAAGTGGTCACATTGCCACTTTCCTTGTCATTTGCTTCTTCACTTTCTTCCTCATCTTCCTCATCATCATCTTCACCATCCTTTTCTTCTTCACTTGCTTCTTCCTCAATATTATCATCAACTTCTTCATCATTTCCAACAACCTCATTGTCACCCATAACGACCCTAGATGCACCCAGAAATAAGACTTCTCTATCCGCCCAACTAGGCAAAGGACAAGATGGATCAAGTAGTCCTTGCCTAGCTAAATGTAGGAGGGGTGGATATTGAGCCAAGTAGGCATTTTTCCGATCTTCATAGGCTTGCTTGTGCATTGCTTGCATGAGAAGAGTCACATAGTCTTTCCCAACTTCAACTCCTTCCGGCTTGAACTCTTCATACTTAAAGGGGTAAGGTGGTATGACAATGGAAGAGGAGGGCATTTCAAGATCACCCTTTTGTTGTTGAATGATATACTCGGCTTCTTTGGAAAGGGGAAGTAGATAATTGGTCCGGTGGACGCTTAGACGGCAAATCTTCGAAGGCAAGGTGAACGATCTAGCTTCACTAGTGAGCCATCCATACTTAGTGTCAAGGGGGTTATGGGCAACCCACTTGAACTTGTGAATCATAGTATGCATATCAACAAGATGGCCACCCTCCTTTGCTTTGTACTTGTTATCCTTATTGAAGTTAGGATCAAAGTGCTTAGCTAGGAGTGTGACTAGGCCGCCATTGACAATAACGGTCGTGCCCTTCTTCCCACAATCAATGTTGAGCCATCTATCTACCAAGAGCCTCAAAGAATTGTAAGGCTTGGTGTGCGCTCTTCCGATATTCAAAGCCGATTCATGGAGAATAAAATCAAGTCTTGTGAAATGGTTGGTATCTTTCCTAGCAATTATGGTGTTACCCACGACCTTGTGCCATACTCTTATGCCCGGATGGTGGACCAAAAGAGCATGACTCGCATGAAAATCCTCAAATTTCTTCCCGGAGATTGCCTCCCAAAGAGGTTCGGGGTCATACTTTCCATAACTCTTAAAATAACTCGGTTCATCACTAAGACCCAAAATTTCACCCAATTCCCTAAAGGTAATGCGTCTACTAACATTAGCTAGACGAAACTCGAGATTCTCCCTATTCTCAACTTTGGTGACTTTCAAGGAACTTAAAAATTCCAAGGTAAGGGAGGGGTATGTCAATTCCCTTGTTTCAAACAATTTCTTCAACCCCATGGCATTGAAAAAGGCTTTTGTTTGCTCAAGAACACCCAATTTTTCTAAGGTATCTTCACATATGAATTTGGTGGATTGTAATGACTTCATAGCAAACTTGACAAAGGTATTTCTATGGGTATCGGAAATAAAAGTTACCTCCGGATAATGCAAAAGTTGATCAATTACCGGAGTAGAAGGTGTTGTTGCTCCCATAGAAGGTTGTTGTTGTTGTTGCACTTCCAAGTTTGGTGTTGCTACCACCATAGCCAATGCTTTCTTTGTTTGAAGAGCCTTTTGCCTTTGTGAGAGTGCCTTAGCCTTTGGTGCCTTTGTTGCCTTTGTTGCTCCCTTAGTCCTTGCCATTGATGAACTAACCAAGAAAAGAATGAAAAATCTTCAATTTGTAGTATGCCCAAATCGATTTGAAGGTGAAAGGCTTTGCCTTTATGAAATCAAAAATCGACTCAAAGGTTGAAGATTTTTGTGCTAGGTTTTGATTTTTGTTGAGGAAGGAGTGATTGATTTGTTGTTGGAAGGATGGTTTGATTTGATTTTGGTGAATGTTGTTGAGGGTTTTTGTTTTTGTGATGGAGAGGATGAGGGTTTTGATGTTGTGGATAGTGTTTATGAATGAATGAATGAATGAATGAAGGTGGGAGGGGTTTTAAAGAGACCGAAATTTTCGAATCTGCAGGGGCAATCCGTGCGGATTCTGCCCAATCCGTGCGGATTCTGCTTTTTCTGAACTTTGCAAAACTCGCCTAAAGACGGGCGGATTTGTGACAATCCGCTCGGATTTGCTGAACACGGGACGGGCGGATTTGCTTAAAGACGGACGGATTTCATCCGAAAAATTTTGCTTGTTTTCCTCACCGCAAAGACGGACGTCTTTCGTACAAGACGGACGGATTCTTCAAGACGGGCGGATTCTTCACAGGACGCCCGGATTCAGTCACAGTCAAGAATTTTTCAAAATTCAGCTCAGTTCAGGACGGGCGTCTTTTCTGCAATACGCTCGGATTCTTTCAGACGGGCGGATTCTCGGGAATCCGCTCGGATTCTTTCAGACGGGCGGATTCTCGGGAATCCGCTCGGATTCTTCCCCTGTCTACACGGATTCAGTTCCATCCGTGCACACTGCATTTCCCATACCATTCTTCCATTCTTTCTTCAAGTCTTGTGTTCGTCATTGTGGGGGCACTACTAAGGCATGGATAGCCTAGGCAATTGCCATCCCCACACTAAGCTAAAAGCACTACACATCAATTGAAATCGTTAGTCCCTCCCTCACTTCTCTCAAACATGACAATTATTTTTATCAAAGTAAATAAAAATCCAAAGATGACAAAAATGCAATACAAGAATTGAAATGTAAGTTAGGGGGTTAGAAATATTTACAAGTGGTGGTTTAGGGAGGACTCCACCAAACTCTCATTCTTGATGAGATGTCAAGGGGGCATGTCCAAGGTGTTGTTGATGTTGCTCAACACCTTGAAGAAGTAATCAAAAGCTTGTTCATTATCATGGTAGAGGTTCTCAATAGACCTTGGCCCTTGTTGTTGGTCTTGATCGATGGCATTACCAATGTAGGGATTAAAAATCCCTTCAAACTCGTCGTCCCAAAGACCACAAACTTCATTGAGTTGATCATTGAAAATCTCTTGCTTAGATGGAGACAACTCTCCCAATTTCTTCTCTTGGCCAATGAGGCCATCCTCTTCTTCCTTGGTTGATTTTGATGAGCCTTGCAAGCTCTCCTTGTCACAATTCACTTGCTCTTTGAATGGAGAATCTTCAATTTTCTTCTTCCATTGGAGTTCCGATTTCTTCCTTTCATCCTTTCGGCTATAATGATCAATCATGAAACATGGTTCATGCAAACGAGGAGCTCTCATAGTCTTGTAAAGATTAAAAGTTATGCTTTCATCTCCCACTTCTAGAGTGAGCTCACCATGTTTCACATCAATCACCGCACCGGCGGTGTGTAGGAAAGGTCTTCCTAGGATGATTGGAATGTTGGAATCTTCCTCCATATCAACAATGACAAAGTCCACCGGGATGAAAAACTTCCCAATTCGCACGGGGACATCTTCCCATATCCCTAACGGTGTCTTCGTCGACCTATCGGCCATTTGGAGTGTGATATTGGTGCATTTAAGCTCTCCCATCCCCAACCTTTTACTTACCGAGTACGGCATGACACTCACACTAGCCCCTAGATCACATAAGGCTTTGTTGATCGTTGTGTCGCCAATGGTACACGGTATTGAGAAGCTTCCCGGATCCTTTAACTTTGGAGGTGAACTCCCTTGAAGTATTGCACTACTCACCTTAGTGAAGGCGATAGGCTCAAGCTTCCGGATCGACTTCTTCTTTGTGAGGATATCTTTCATGTATTTCGCATAGGCCGGAACGTGATTGATTAATTCCGTGAAAGGAATTGAGACTTCTAAATTCTTCACAATTTCCATGAACTTTCCAAGTTGATCATCAAATTTGGGCTTGGCTTGACGACTTGGAAAAGGAAGTCTAATCACAATGGGCTCCTTCTCCTTGGCCTTGTCTTCATTTTTCTTTGAACTTTCTTCTTTTGACGATTCTCCATCTTTGGAGTTTTGCACAATTTCTTCCTTTTCACTAGCTTCCACAACTTCATCCTCAACTTGCTTCTTCGGTGCTTCATACCTTGTACCACTTCTCAAGTGAATGGCACTAACCGTTTCATGTCTAGGGGGATTACTTTGAGGTGGTAATTGCCCCTTTTGTCTTTGTGAGCTTGAAGATGCTAGTTGAGTCAATTGTGTTTCCAACATCTTGGTGTGAGCTAGAATGTTGTTGATGGTGGTTTCCTTTGCTTGGCTATCTTTTTGCATTTGAGTAAAAAATTCTTGTTGATTCTTTGCATTTGGAGGACCGCTTTTTGGACATCAAAACCTTGGTCATTTTGGTGATTGTATGGATTTTGATTTTGGTAACCTTGGTTTTGATTATAAAAGGGTCTTTGATTTTGGTTTCTCATGGGTTGTGGAGTGTATGTTGTTTGAGGGTTTTGTATATTTTGGCTTTTGTATGAGAGATTTGGATGGAATTTGGTGTTTTCATTGTAAAAGTTGGAATAAGGGGTACCACTCTTGTATGCTTGGAAAGCATTCACTTGTTCATTTGTTCCCCTACATTCACCTTGGTCATGTCCCAAAGTTCCACAATTCTCACATATCCCACTTGGGATTGATGAGGATGCCGTCATGGCATTAACATGATGCTTTGATGATTTTGAGTTTTCCTCAAGTCTAGCCATAGCTTGTTCAAACTTCAAGTTGATTGTGTCAATGTGAGCACTAAGTTGAGCACCCAATTGAGTAACGGAGTCCACTTCATGCTTTCCTCCTCTAGTAGCCTTGCGAGGTCTACTATATTGTGAGTTATGGACCGTCATTTCCTCAATCTTGTTCCATGTTTGATTGTCATCAACTTCGGTGAACATTCCATTTGATCCCATATTGAGAATGTTCCTAGAATCTTCATATAAACCATTCCAAAATTGTTGCACCAAAAACCATTCGCTAAGTCCATGGTGAGGACATGAGCGACAAATTCCCTTGAACCGCTCCCAAGCTTCATACAAAGACTCTTCATCCCTTTGCTTAAAACCCATAATTTGAGCTCTTAGCATGTTAGTCTTTTCCGGTGGGTAGAATTTTTTGTAGAAAGCTAGAGCCAACTTCTTCCAAGAATCTATTCCAAGGGTGGCCTTATCAAGGCCCTTCAACCATTGCTTCGCGGTGCCGATTAAGGAAAAAGGAAATAAGACCCATCTAATTTGGTCTTGAGTCACGCCCGTTTGAGATATAGCATCACAATAGTCGCAAAAGGTTTCCATATGAGAATGAGGGTCCTCACTAGGCATCCCCCCGAATTGGCTTCTCTCAACTAATTGGATGAAGGCGGACTTGGCAATAAAATTTCCGGTTAGATGTTGCGGCGTAGGAGTACCATTTGGTAGATTCTCCTCGGTGGGTACGGAGTGTGACGAGAATTTTGGCATTGTAGGTGGATTTTGTGGGGTATTGTGTAATGGGTTTTCTTCTCCTTCTATTGCGAAAGGATTGACAAACTCACTAGTGGGTTGGACAACTTCACTAATACCTCTTAAATTCCTCCTAACAAGTCTCCTATTGTTCGTCAAGGTTCTTTCGATTTCACGGTCAAAAGGTAACAAATCACCTTGTAACCTTCTAGACATGCAAAATATCAAACAACTCGAAAACAATTAGAACAAACCTTGAGGAGTTTTACTTCCTCAAGGCGAAGAAAGACACAACTAATAACAATAATAAGAAATCTAAATCAAACAAACACCGTCCCCGGCAACGGCGCAATTTTTTGATGCGATCCCGCTAAGTGTTCACAAATTAAAATGTGGTCGTTGGTCACGGTCGAATCAAAACACAATTTATAGCTCCACAAACAACTCTACAATTAGTAAAGAGGCAAATAAAGGTCGGATCCCAAGGGACGGGAATTGAAATGAGATTTCTATTGTAACTAGTGGTGTCTAAGGGGTGTCACAAATTGGGTTGATGTAGAAGGTTACTAAACTAAAATAGCAATGAAAATAAACAAACAAGATGAATTAAAGGGGTGTAAACAATTGATTAAAGGCACTAGGGTGTCATGGGATCATAGGGGAATCATGGGATATGATCATACAAACATGTTCTCAAATTATAAGCAAGCAATTATTGTTGTGATGGATTGAGTTGGGTTATATCTTACAATCCTAGGAAAGTTTGGGTCCCGGAGCCGAATCAATTAGATTGTACAACACCTACAAGTCGACTTAATCTTCCCTACTCAACAACATGCATGGTCTAATGAGACTCGAGTTGGGTTATGTCTTACAAGTCTCATTGAAAAGATAGAAGATGATAGTAAATGCAAGGATTCATAGGCTTAGCATTTCATCAAATATAACATGTGCATGAGTTGAGATCAAAACAAGCAAGCAAATAAAACATGAAAGCATATTAATTTAAGCATGAATCATTCCCCATGTTGGTTTCCCCTAATCACCCATTAACCCTAGCTAAGAGACTACTCACTCATTATCATGTTGATCATGCTAGCAAGGTTGTCAATCATACCAACAATATGAAACATGATGAATAAATGAAAGTGATTAACAATAATTAAAAAGGGGTTAAGAGATTATACCTACTAATGATTCCAATAATAAAGCAAAGATAAAAGAAGTACTTGAATGCTTGATTGAGAGGTTGTCAATCTCCCAACAATAACCCAAATAATCTTCAATTACCCAAAATAAAGGATGAACAAGAGAGAGATTAAAGAACTAAAACTTGGATTAAAACTTGATTAATACTTGATTACAATATTAAAGAGAGATTTGATTGATATTAACTACACTAATTATTGATAAGAAGAACATGCTCCTCTAATTAGACTACTGGGGTATTTATAGTGGAAATTAGGGAGGATGCATTAGGGTTAACTAAGGGCTAAACTAGTAATTACACTTTTTAAGTTGAGCAAGTAGGACCCGGTATTTTTCGAGAGAAGGGCTTCTTTCTTCGTAGCTTGGAGAAGACAATCCGTGCTGTGCTAGAATCCGGGCGGAATAGGGTCGGGACGGGCGGATTCTGGCGTTGGAATCCTGGCGGATTCAGGGGAATCCTGGCGGATTGTGGAGGTGGAATCCGAGCGGATTAAGGCGAAGCCACTCGGATTGTGCTGCTGCGGGACAGACGGATTGGTGACAATCCGCTCGGATTGTCAGTCAGCAACAAATCTTCTTCTTTTCTTCCCTTTTCTTCATAAATTCCTTGGGGATTTCCTTGGGGACTCAAGGATCCTTTCTCAACATTGCTCTTCTACTATAATATGTACAAAGGCCTTCTAATCTTGTCTCTCCTTGATGCTTGGTCATTGTATTCGATCAATTTAGTCTCGTTTTGCCATGAAAATGCAAGATTCTTACTCCTTTCCTACCAAGGGATCAAAATCTCAAAGAATATGCAAAACAAAGAACTAAAGATAAGAAATGACCCAAATAAGCACTAAAAAGCATGGGAACAAGGCTAATTCGAGGGCTAAATATGCGCCAATTATGGTCACATCAATACCGCATCAATCAAAATATAGCAACATTGTCATTAACATGTAAAAGGGAGGAAGGAGATTTGGAAAGATCATACCATGCGGTCTTCTATCCTCGAATGTGGCGTAGTCGACCCAATGTGATAAGAGTGACAAACAAACAAATAAACAAATATATACAATATAAACAATTCTACACTACAAAGGAAAAAACATGTTTTTGGAATTTTTAAATTTTCAAATTTTTATGGATTTTGTTTTTATGAAATTAAAGAACATATTTTTGAGTTTTTCGAAATTTTTCAATTTTTATGTATTTTGGAATATAAATTCTCATCCCCCACTTTATTTTGGACATTGTCCTCAATGTACATGTAGGAGTAGGAATGAAAAAGAAATACATGTAAGTCTATTCTAAATGATCAACTAAGATGTATGTCACTTCATGGTTTTCTTTTTCATTCCTACTCCTACATGTACATTGAGGACAATGTCCAAAATAAAGTGGGGGATGAGAATTTATATTCCAAAATACATAAAAATTGAAAAATTTCGAAAAACTCAAAATATGTTCTTTAATTTCATAAAAACAAAATCCATAAAAATTTGAAAATTTAAAAAATCCAAAAACATGTTTTTTCCTTTGTAGTGTAGAATTGTTTATATTTTATATATTTGTTTATTTGTTTGTTTGTCACTCTTATCACATTGGGTCGACTACGCCAGATTCGAGGATAGAAGACCGCATGGTATGATCTTTCCAAATCTCCTTCCTCCTTTTTACATGTTAATGACAATGTTGCTATATTTTCATTGATGGATTGATATTGTGATTATCTGCTGTTATTAGATTGGAGTTGGGTGTTGGAGTTGTGATGGTTGATGGTGATGTTCGCAAGGTGCGTCCTCGGCTGAGTGGAGTCACTTGCGGGAGTGGCTTCACGCCCTAGTTTCGCCCTCTGTGGAACCCGCCACAGGAGGGGATATGCACATTAATGGACAGGGTTATCGCTCGTTGATGAGCGTGGGCTTAGGTGGGTACGGCTGCGGTCCCCCCACTGGCAGAGCTACACACTATAGTGTGTAGTCAGTTAAATGTTGTGATTGGGAGTTGGAGGTGGATGATGATCAGCTGTTTATCTTTTTGTACTTGTCTTATGTTGATTATACAGTAACTGACCCCATTGTTGTTTTATAAAATCTGTGGTGATCCATTTGGGGATGGTGAGCAGATTGTGACAGGTGATGATGTTTACTAGCTATGGGGACGAGATGAGGAGTCATCACTCGAGTCTTGCTTCCGCTGTCATGAGATTTATCATTCAGTTTTAGTTTTTGAACATTAGTAACCTTTATTTTGGTTTTGGATTTTGGAACATGTAAACATTAATCAGTTATACTTTAATAATTGTGTTTTGGATTGGTAACTTTTATATAATATCCTCGGGCAACCGAGATGGTGACGGTCTCTCATGCTATGGCGGTCTTGGTAAGGCTCCTTGGTATGTGGGGGTGAAGCGGATTGTTATGCAACGAGATTGTCTTCGCAATGGGGAGTCGTGGAGCTCCTCTTAAGACTTGCAAGGCTCTATTCGACACTTAAGCATATTATTTCCTAATCTACCCTTGCTTAACCTAATGATGTACCACTATATATACTCCATTTGTAATAATCAAGAGAATAAGCGTCCTTAGTTTAGATTAAGCTTTCATTAGGAGTAGATTAGAATAGATTAACACTTAATCTTTCCACAAATTACACATTAATCTTTCCTTAATTATTGTTCAAGATTTATTATTGGGTAATTGAAGATTATTGGGTTATTATGAGAGAATTGACAACTCTTCATCAATCAATCAAGTTCTCTTCTATTATTATTTGCTTTCCATTTGTTCATCTTAATATTGATATAATCTCTTTACTCTTTACTCTTTATTGCTTATTTCTTCACTCTTTCATCATGTTTATGCTTGTTAAGATGATTGACACCGTTGGTAACATGTCTTCCATGATAATGAGTGAATAGTTCCTTAACTAGGATTAGTGGGGGATTAGGGGAGTTAATCATGGGGTAGAATTATGCTTAATGAGTTCATATGAATGCTTGCTTATTGTTTTCTCAACTATTGCACATGTCATATTTGATGAATTGCTTGATTGACAACATAGCTTGATTCTCTTATCCATTCAACAAGACTTGTAAGATATAAACTAACTCAAGGCTTGTTAGACCGTGCATATAGTTGATTAGGAAGGATTAAGTCGACTTGTAGGTGTTGTACAGTCTTGACCGAATCGGCTACGGGATCCAAACCTTCCTAGGACTCATTTATGTTATCTCACCATGAATAAGGAAAACCAAGCCGACTTGTAGGTATTGTACAGTCTTGACCGACTCGGCTCCAGGACCTAAGTTTCCCCTAAGAATTTTAAGAGGTACACTAAATTGATTCCAACAATAATAATTGCTTGCATCTATATGATTCATTTATGCTATCTCACCATGATTTCCCCATGATCCCATGACATCCTAGTGCCTTTATCATTTATTTACATCCTTTTATTTGTTGCTTATTTTACCTTATTGCTTTCATTAGTTTAGAATCTTCAACTCAAACCAATCGTGACACCCTAGTGCAACTATAATTAGATTGAACAATTTGAGTACCCCTGTCGTTTGGGTTCGACCCCGACTTGCTTGCTATGCTAGTAGTTGGGTATAAATGTGTTTGAGAGCGTACAATGACACGCTCATCAAAATGGCGCCGTTGCCGGGGGTGGTGTTGTGTATTTGAATTGTTCTTTTGTCTTGTTTTAGTTGTGCTTCTTCTTGAGGGATCTTGGTTCCTTGAGAATTTTATTTCTTTTACTTGCTTGTTTTATTTGTTCAACATGTCTACTTTAACCTTTTGGCAATTCGAAAATGAGTCACTTGATAAATATATTGCAAGATTTGAAGGTTATATGACTCATGCTTGGTATCATGGTTTTACTCTTTCAAATTATGAAGCATGTTGTGTTGTTTATAATGGCATGAACCTTGAAACCCGTAACTTAGCATTTCACTTGAGTGGTGGTCGGATATGTGAGATGAGTTGTGAGGAATTTTGGGAATTTGTTGAGTTCATGGCCACCAAATGTCTTAAACAAACTATACATAACATATTTGAGAGTGCCAAGGAAGGTATGAAAGCGATAAAAACAACATTTCAAAAATTCATTGAGGAAAGCTATGATAAAAATGAGATTTGTGAGAATGAGACACCTTCCTATAACCTTGAGCCAACCCACTATGTTCACAAATTTTCCCCTCCTTGGGAAGATGGAGTGCTAGATGATGAGAGTGATGATGATGATGAGGAGTACATTCTTGATTATCAAACCAATGCTTGGATACCGTCATCCTACTCTTCTTGTGTAACAATGAAACCAACTTCCACGGAATTTGATGCTAATAAGCAAAGTGAGAGTGAGATGGATGTGAGCTTGAGTGAAAACTCACCCTTTGAGGATGACATATTAGAGGGAGACAATTGTGTTGAGCTTGGTGAGCCTTGTTATGACAACCCTTTTGATAATGGTCCTTGTTGGGATGAGGAATATGAGGACATTTGGGAACCCCAAATAGACACCATTGAAGTCACCTTGGATGAAAGTGAGAGTACTTGCCTTGAATGTGGTGATTTTGACTATTTGGAGGACGAGTTGAATGAAGTGCTAAGCAACTACCCATTTCATGTCCCTTCCATCCATTACATCTCTTATAATTTTTGTCATAATGTTCTTCACATGCTTGTTCGGCTGATTACTTAGGCATATTTCAATTGTATAATCTCGTGTTGCTATCCATGCCTACTCATGTCCCACTCCCAAGAATTTGACCAACTTCTATGTGCTTTGAGTGCTAGTGATATTTTGACATAAAATTATTAATTGATAACCTTTGGTTTGATGGAGTTCCTTAATAACCATTAACTTGTACTGTAATACCCCGTATTTTGATAATAATTTATGAGAATAATTTATGTAATTTAATAATTAATTAAAGGCATTTCTAATAATAATTACAAGTAATACGTTAATTAAATAATAAATTAAGTATCCAAGTTGGGAATTGGGCTTAGCTAATAATTGAGCGTTGGGCCATGTGCCATTGTTAATTGGACCGAAACTTATTAATTCAGTATGAGTGTGATCGGGATTTGTATCGGGAATTAATAATAATTTAATATGAAAATAATAATATATAAAGGTAATAATAATATCAATAATAATAATAAAGTTATGGCAATAATAAAATTAGTAAAGATAGTATGAGGAAATCCTACTTATGGTAAGACTAGTATAATAATAATACTAATAATACTAATAATAATAATAATAATAATAATAATAATAATAATAATAATAATAATAATAATAATAATAATAATAATAATAATAATAATAATAATAATAATAATAATAATAATAATAATAATAATAATAATAATAATAATAATAATAATAATAATAATAATAATAATAATAATAATAATAATAATAATAATAATAATAATAATAATAATAATAATAATAATAATAATAATAATAATAATAATAATAATAATAATAATAATAATAATAATAATAATAATAATAATAATAATAATAATAATAATAATAATAATAATAATAATAATAATAATAATAATAATAATAATAATAATAATAATAATAATAATAATAATAATAATAATAATAATAATAATAATAATAATAATAATAATAATAATAATAATAATAATAATAATAATAATAATAATAATAATAATAATAATAATAATAATAATAATAATAATAATAGTGAATATTAATAATAATAATAATAGAATTTGCCATAAAACAAGTTATCGAATAAGGAAAGGATTCTCATACCTTCTCCTATATAAGAAGACTACCCTAAAGCTATATTCTCCATAATTATAATCTGAAAGTTTACATTAAAGAGAGAGAGGGAGATTAAGAAAGTATTGGTGACGGAATTAGCAAGCGTTAATTAATTCAAGGTAACAACTTCTAACCTCGTTTTTATTTTCTTATTAAGCTGAATGAACCGATCTTAAGATGCTTAGAAACTGACCCAAACCTTGACGGAATCAGACCAAACTTTGGAAGTGGTACGTGGGATTGCAAGGGTTGGATTGGGTATGGTGGTGGTGTCAGCGAAGGCGAAGGGTGGCGGTGGTAGAAAGGTTTTCGAGGGTTGTGGAGGCGAGTTTAAAACAGGGGAGCAGTAGACTTCGAACTAATTTGGACCCATAAACGGACCTGACTTGACTTGGGCTTGGGTGGGTTGCGACCTAGGCCATGAGGCGACCACCTTGGTGGTGTCTTGGTGGTCGAAGTTGGTGGTTCGTGTGGTGTTTGGCCGGAAAAATGCGAAAACAGGGGTGATTGCTTGTTGTTGTTATTGTCGGCTTATGGTGGTTGTTGTGGTGTTGAAGATGGGTCGGGAGGAATAAGGACCACCCCTGGAACCACCTTTGGTCAGTGGTGATGATGGTGGTGGCAAGAGGTGGTGTGGTTTGGTGTAGAGGGTGGTGTCGGGTTGAGTTGGTTTTCACGGGTTGGTATGGGTGCTGCAGGTGTCGTATGTTTAGGGCATGTTCAGGCTGTCGTGTGTGGTGGTGCTAGGTCATGTTTGGGCGATAGTTTTGGTCTGTAGTGATGGTGGTGGTGGTCGTAGGTAATAGCTAAACGTGGAGTTTGTATGTGTCGGGTTTTCGGTAAGGGTGATGATGTGGTTGTTGTTGCTAGGCGTGAAAAGGAGCAGTGTTGGGTGTGCTACTAGTTGTTTGAGGGTGGCTGGCCACGTCCATGGCTGGGCTAGTGAGGTGGTGGTTCACGGTGGTGATAGGGGTGAGGTTGGTCTTGCGTGAGAGTTTTACGGGCAAAGTTTCATGAGAGTAAAAACGTGTTACATGGGGTTGTGGGTTATTGGTGTTTCAGGAGGTGCTTGGGTTGGTTAATGGGTTTGGGGTTTTATTTGTATCGGGTTTTTAAGTTGGGTTTAACTCGGGTTTTATTATATCGTAATAATAATTAATAATAATAAGTTATGAATAAAATATGATAATTAATATAATAATTAGTAATGAATTATAAATGAAGTATAAATAATTGATATTGAATAATTATTACAATATTTATGTTAGGTGACGATTTGTGAAGATATAATAATCGGGTTCAGATTGCTTTAATTATTCGGATTCTTGTTGATTTGCTCAGTTGGAAATTTGCTATAAAGGTAGGATAGCAACTCAATCACTTTAATGTTTACTTGGATGATATTATCTGATTGTATTGGTTGAATTATTTGGAAGTGTGATGGATGATATATGGTTGTTGGTTGGTTGCTTTGAGATGATTTAATTATTGACTACCTCAGCTCGTGATTGAGATGATTTGATTATTGACTACCTCAGCTCGTGACTGAGATGATTATATGATGTGGTTTCCCCAGCCTCGTGTCTGGGATGGTAAGTATAATATTGTTTGAATATCATATCATGAGCACTTGCATTGGTTTCCCCAGGCTGGTTCTGCAGGACTTGTCTCTGGGATGTTATTGAGATTTCCCCGGCCAGGGATTGGCGGGATGAACGGAAGCGTCAGAGGATTGATCATGAGCATGCATTGCATTCTCATTTAATATTGTCTTGTATTCATTTATTGTTATTGTTTAGCTATTCCTACTCACTCTCGTGGTTGACATTGTATTCGTGAACACCCGTGATGAACCATAATGGGGAGCAGATTTGACAGGTACTAAAGATTAGCTGGCTTCGGAGCTATGGGATGCGTGAGGACTTGGCCAGTCTACCTAGAAGTCTAGACCACATAGATTGTTTAATCACTTAATTTATTTCCGTTGCGAGTTGTATCTTATTTTATATTAAGTTTAGTTGGTTAATTTGTAATAAACATGAAATCTCTAAAGTTTTAATTAAAGTATTTTGGTTTATTGTACTTTGTTATTCACTACCTCGGGAAACCGAGATGGTAACAGTCCTATTTATCTGGGAATGTCTTGCTAAAGGCTCCTAAATAAATGGGGGTGTTACAAAGTGGTATCAGAGCAAAACAATCCTCATGCCTAACCAATGAACAATAATGAACTTAGGATGTGTCTAAATAAAATGAACCCCGGGTAGAAACTGTTAGGAGCCCCTCTTAGTACCGTTAGGAAAGCGCGCCTAATTCGTACCTTGGCCCTTCCAGTTTTGAACCGGTTAACTTGAGAGATATTACAGTGTGGGGTAATTTAAAATGAATATTGTTTATTTTGCCTCGGAAGTTTTGTTGCCTTGTTTGAATGTTGTTTTCATGGATAATTGCGGTTACGGGGGCGTAACCTTGTTTTACGGAGGAGGGATGTGATATGATTTCTTTTAAGCATTGTTATAAGCATGTTGATATGAGGAAAGTATGTTGGCATGTATGTGGAAGGTGTGAATATGATTAAACATGTAAAGTATTAATTATTGTGTGGAATTGTGAAGTATGTGATTTTGGTTGATTTCGCAAGATTTTACCCTTGATTGTTTTGGCTGCCATTTACTGTCTGTTTAAAATCCCTGCACGAAATTTTTATGTGTGATAGCCTTGTGAGTTACCTTTCATATGCCACTGGTCTCATATTCAAATAATATATGGTTTAGGAGAAATAAATATTTTAGTGGACAATGGTCGGAATATTCCTGTACAGTTGTGTTTTCGCTCACTGTTTTTGTAAATTTTGCCATTTAAAAGTTACTTATTGTTTAGGTATAATTCCAACTCCACTATTTAAAGGATTCGTATATGTTTCTAAATTGATAGGTCACGTTGTAAGAAAATATTTTGACAATTTATCGTGATTTTTACAAGTTGACCTAAGTTTCTGACAAGTTGCTGTAAAATTTCTGTTTCGACCAAGTAGTTTGTAAAATGCATTATAACTTGATCTTATGAGTTTTTGACTTGATTATTTCTCTCATGTATTGTTAGCTCTCTGTGTTTTCTAAAAAGTATAAGTTCTCAAGAAATAATTATGTTATTATTTATTTATGATTTTTAGAGGTTATAACATGTTTTCCTAGCTTTGAAAAAATGTGAGTTTTGTTTCTTATCTTTTGCACGTTGATAATTTGATGTAGTAAATTATGTGAAGTAAGATGACATGTCTAGTGATATGCGGAATGTGTTGCCCTAAGCCATATATATATATATATATATATATATATATATATATATATATATATATATATATATATATATATATATATATATATATATATATATATATATATATATATATATATATATATATATATATATATATATATATATATTCACAATAATTACATCTATGTTTAAATTAGATGTCATTAGTAAGAAATAATTGTGCAAGTAATAAATCTAAACATATCTTTTGTTATAAATCATCAATTATCCCCTGAAATGTATTCGCGAGTTAAATATAGTAGTTAAGTTTAAATAAAGATAAGTTCGAATGTACTATACAATGTGGTTTTGCTATTTAAAATTAATTATGCCATCAATCGATGTTCTGCTGAAAATAATAGTTGTCTTATGTTACAATGTGTGTTATATGTTCTGGTGATAAATGGTCTAGTTATTTCCGTTGTTTGTTATCTCGAACTTTGAGGATGAAGTTTATATTTAGGGGGAAGGAATGTGATACTACAAATGTTTTGAGTTATTATTTGTATACCTTGTGATAAGATTGGCGTGGTTGATAATCGTAAATAGATAATTGTGTTGGATGGTGCTTAGTTATGTGAATGTATATAAGTGTTGTGGTAGTAGTTGTAGGCGAACTTCGGGACGAAGTTCATTTTAAGGGGAGGAAGACTGTAATACCCCGTATTTTGATAATAATTTATGAGAATAATTTATGTAATTTAATAATTAATTAAAGGCATTTCTAATAATAATTACAAGTAAGACGTTAATTAAATAATAAATTAAGTATCCAAGTCGGGAATTGGGCTTAGCTAATAATTGAGCGTTGGGCCGTGTGCCATTGTTAATTGGACCGAAACTTATTAATTCACTATGAGTATGATCGGGATTTGTATCGGGAATTAATAATAATTTAATATGAAAATAATAATATATAAATGTAGTAATAATTATATCAATGATAATAATAAAGTTATGGCAATAATAAAATTAGTAAAGATAGTATGAGGAAATCCTACTTATGGTAAGACTAGTGTAATAATAATAATAATAATAATAATAATAATAATAATAATAATAATAATAATAATAATAATAATAATAATAATAATAATAATAATAATAATAATAATAATAATAATAATAATAATAATAATAATAATAATAATAATAATAATAATAATAATAATAATAATAATAATAATAATAATAATAATATTAGGTCGCCCTAGTGAAATTGCTGCCCCCAAACTTATGAAGAAATTGGCAGATATTTATTTCACGACGGTTGCTCTTGCCTCGTAGTCTTTTTTCTTTGACACCTCGCCGGATCGCTTTATGGCGGTCTCGGCGGGGTTCTCACTCCTCGATTGGTTGCGTGCGGTTCCTATCTCGGGGTTGGGGCGGACTATGAACGGAGGACTTACCGGAGTGTGTTGGGGTATCGTCCGGGTGTTCCGTTATTCTCGGTATCTAGGCCCCATCTGCTTGCTCTCGGGTTTTTTTCTTTGGGGATGTTTTTGGGGACCACGCTGTTTCTTGTCTTTGATGTACTTGTGGGCGTTAAACATCGGCATAACCTTGTCCGGGACACTCTCTTCGACATCTGCTATAGATCCGTATATCTGCGGGGAAGGAGGTCGATATCGGTTTGTTGATGGGCATGGTGGCTCTCTTCGTCCTGCGGATTTATTGCTTTATTCTTGGGACGGGGGGCGTGATGTATGCGTCGACTGACGGGTTCTTCACCTTTGACTCGACCGGGTTGGCGATTTTGTGCGGGCGGGTTGTCGCCGATCTTTGCTCGGCGGAAGTGTGCTAAGTATGGGGATTTGTGCGCGGTGGCGGGTTATGGTTTCCTACCTTTCTCTTTCTCTTCACTCGGGAGTTGAGTTCGGATCTTTGTTGCCTTGCTCAAGCGGATCCGAAATTCTCGGTATCTCGGGATCTTTGGGGCTCGGGTAGCCGCTTACATTTTTACTCGTATTAGCTTCACTATTGCTAAGGGTGTGGGAGCCCAGATTGTCTCTCGGCTCCCCACCAATTTCATGTAAACCTTTTATTTTTTATTATAATGAAAGCTGCGCGCATTTTATAATAAAAAAAAAAAAAAAAAAAATAATAATAATAATAATAATAATAATAATAATAATAATAATAATAATAATAATAATAATAATAATAATAATAATAATAATAATAATAATAATAATAATAATAATAATAATAATAATAATAATACTAATAATAATACTAATAATAATAATAATAATAATAATAATAATAATAATAATAATAATAATAATAATAATAATAATAATAATAATAATAATAATAATAATAATAATAATAATAATAATAATAATAATAATAATAATAATAATAATAATAATAATAATAATACTAATAATAATAATACTAATAATAATAATACTAATAATAATAATACTAATAATAATAATACTACTAATAATAATAATAATACTAATAATAATAATAATAATAATAATAATAATAATAATAATAATAATAATAATAATAATAATAATAATAATAATAATAATAATAATAATAATAATAATAATAATAATAATAATAATAATAATAATAATAATAATAATACTAATAATAATAATAATAATACTAATAATAATAATAATAATAATAATAATAATAACAATAATAATAATAATAATAATAATAATAATAATAATAATAATAATAATAATAATAATAATAATAATGTTTGTTATCTAGGCCTTGTCCTGCTTGCTCTCGGGTTTTTCTTTGATGATGTTTACGGGGACCATCTTTTCTTTCTTGTCTTGTATCTTGTGGGTGTTAAGCATCGGCACAACCTCGTTCGTGACACTTTATTCGACATCCGCTATCGGTGGTATTTCTACGGGTAAAGAGGTCGATATCGGTTTGGTTGATGGACATGGTGGCTCCCTTCGTCCTGCAGATTTGCTTTTTATTCTGGGACGAGAGGCGTGATGTGTGCGTCGATTTGACAGGGTCTTCTCCATTGACTCAGACTGGGATGATGGATTTTGTGCCCGGCCGGGTTGTCGCTGATGCTGCTCAGCGCAAGTGTGCTAAGTATGGGGATTTATGCGCGGTAGCTGGTTATAGTTTCCTTCCCTTCTCTTTCTATTCACTTTGGGAGTCGGGTTCGGATCTTTGTTGCCTTGCTCAAGCGGATCCGAGAAAATTCTCGGTGTCTCGGGAAGCGAGGGCTCGGGTGGCCGCTTATATTTTCACTAGACTTAGCTTTGCTGTTGCTAAGGGTGTGGGAGCCCAGATTATCTCTCGGCTCCCCACCAATTTCATGTAAACTTTTATTTTAATTTTAATGAAAGCTGCGCGCATCCTTATAATAATAATAAAAAATAATAATAATAATAATAGTGAATATTAATAATAATAATAATAGAATTTGCCATAAAACAAGTTATCGAATAAGGAAAGGATTCTCATACCTTCTCCTATATAAGAAGACTACCCTAAAGCTATATTCTTCATAATTATAATCTGAAAGTTTACATTAAAGAGAGAGAGGGAGATTAAGAAAGTATTGGTGAGGGAATTAGCAAGCGTTAATTAATTCAAGGTAACAACTTCTAACCTCGTTTTTATTTTCTTATTAAGTTGAATAAACCGATCTTAAGATGCTTAGAAACTGACTCAAACCTTGACGGAATCTGACTAAACTTTGGGAAGTGGTACGTGGGATTGCAAGGGTTGGATTGGGTATGGTGGTGGTGTCAGGGAAGGCGTAGGGTGGCGGTGGCAGAAGGGTTTTCGAGGGCTGTGGAGGCGAGTTTAAAACAGGCGAGCAGTGGACTTCGACCTAATTTGGACCCATAAACGGACCTGACTTGACCTGGGCTAGGGTGGGTTGCGACCTAGGCCGTGAGACGACCACCTTGGTGGTCGAAGTTGGTGGTTCGTGTGGTGTTTGGCCGGAAAAATGCGAAAATAGGGGTGGTTGCTTGATGTTGTTGCTGTCGGCTTTTGGTGGTTGTTGTGGTGTTGAAGATGGGTCGGGAGGAATAAGGACCACCCCTGGAACCACCTTTGGTCAGTGGTGATGACGGTGGTGGCCAGAGGTGGTGTGGTTTGGTGTAGAGGGTGGTGTCGGGTTGAGTTGGTTTTCACGGGTTGGTATGGGTGCTGCAGGTGTCGTATGGTTAGGGCATGGTCAGGTTGTCGTGTGTGGTGGTGCTAGGTCACGTTTGGGGGACAGTTGTGGTCTGTAGTGATGGTGGTGGTGGTCGTAGGTAATAGCTAAACGTGGAGTTTGTATGTGTCGGGTTTTCGGTAAGGGTGATGATGTGGTTGTTGTTACTAGGCGTGAAAGGGAGCGGTATTGGGTGTGCTACTGGTTGTTTGGGGGTGGCTGGCCACGTCCATGGCTGGGCTAGTGAGGTGGTGGTTCAAGGTTGTGATAGGGGTGGGGTTGGTCTTGCGTGAGAGTTTCATGGGCAATGTTTCATGAGAGTAAAAACGTGTTACATGGGGTTGTGGGTTGTTGGTGTTTCACGAGGTGCTTGGGTTGGTTAATGGGTTTGGGGTTTTATTTGAATCGGGTTTTTAAGTTGGGTTTAACTCGGGTTTTCTTATATCGTAATAATAATTAATAATAATAAGTTATGAATAAAATATGATAATTAATATAATAATTAGTAATGAATTATAAATGAAGTATAAATAATTGATATTGAATAATTATTATAATATTTATGTTAGGTGACGATTTGTGAAGACATAATAATCGGGTTCGGATTGCTTTAATTATTCGGATTCTTGTTGAGCTGCTCAGTTGGAAATTTGCTATCAAGGTAGGATAGCTACTCAATCACTTTAATTTTTACTTGAATGATATTATCTGATTGTATTGGTTGAATTATTTGGAAGTGTGATGGATGATATATGGTTGTTGGTTGGTTGCTTTGAGATGATTTAATTATTGACTACCTCAGCTCGTGACTGAGATGATTTGATTATTGACTACCTCAGCTCGTGACTGAGATGATTATATGATTTGGTTTCCCCAGCCTCGTGTGTGGGATGGTGAGTATAATATTGTTTGCATATCATATCATGAGCACTTGCACTGGTTTCCCCAGGCTGGTTCTGCAGGACTTGTCTCTGGGATGTTATTGAGATTACCCCGGCCAGGGATTGGCGGGATGAACGGGAGCGTCGGAGGATTGATCATGAGCATGCATTGCATTTGAATTTAATATTGTCTTGTATTCGTTTATTGTTGTTGTTTAGCTATTCCTACTCAACCTCGTGGTTGACAGTGTATTCGTGAACATCTGTGATGAACCATAATGGGGAGCAGATTTGACAGGTGCTAAAGATTAGCTGACTTGGGAGCTATGGGATGCGTGAGGACTTGGCCAGTCTACCTAGAAGTCTAGACCACATAGATTGTTTAATCACTTAATTTATTTCCGCTGCGAGTTGTATCTTATTTTATATTAAGTTTAGTTGGTTAATTTGTAATAAACATGTAATCGCTAAAGTTTTAATTAAAGTATTTTGGTTTGTTGTACTTTGTTATTCACTACCTCGGGAAACCGAGATGGTAACAGTCCTATTTATCTGGGAATGTCTTGCTAAAGGCTCCTAAATAAATGGGGGTGTTACATGTACATATGCATTTAGTGTAGATTTACATTCATTTAATAAATTGCATGAGAGATGAAAGGGAGGAAGAAGGGGGTTTAACCATGAGGGTACTATACAAATGCAACTATACATGAAAGATAGGGAAAGAAAGGGTTTCTTACAATCATTGTAGGAGATGAAGATGGTAGATAGGATGCATACATAGCAATGTTACGAGCCAAATGAAAGAAACAGTGATTTTGGGGTCAACCCGCTCGAGTCAAATATAACCCGCTCGGGTTCAGCCTCAACCCGATTGAGTTGATTTTGACCCGCTCGGGTTAAAGCTTCGGGACGCGCGTTTTCTCCGGAACTCGCAAAAATTTTGAGGCAGTGAAAAATCCTTATTTCCTTTGGTTTCAGCTCGCACGAGTTGAGGTTGGGCCCCACGGATTTCAAGCAAATTTTGACCCAACACCATTTTAATGATAAGAAAGATGTGCAAAAGCCCAAAATCTCCATTTTCTTCATTTCTTTACATTTGCTACCTTCTCATTTTCATCAATTTCCTTCAAAAAGCTCAATTAAAATATGAGATCCCTCCCTTTCATCTCTCATGCAATTTATTAAATGAATGTAAATCTACACTAAATGCATATGTACATGTAACACCCCCATTTATTTAGGAGCCTTTAGCAAGACATTCCCAGATAAATAGGACTGTTACCATCTCGGTTTCCCGAGGTAGTGAATAACAAAGTACAACAAACCAAAATACTTTAATTAAAACTTTAGCGATTACATGTTTATTACAAATTAACCAACTAAACTTAATATAAAATAAGATACAAATCGCAGCGGAAATAAATTAAGTGATTAAACAATCTATGTGGTCTAGACTTCTGATGTGACCATAATTAGCGCATATTTAGCCCCCGAATTAGCCTTGTTCCCATGCTTTTTAGTGCATATTTGGGTCATTTATTATCTTTAGTTCTTTGTTTTGCATATTCTTTGAGATTTTGATCCCTTGGTAGGAAAGGAGTAAGAATATTGCATTTTCATGGCAAAACAAGACTAAATTGATCGAATTCAATGACCAAGCATCAAGGAGAGACAAGATTAGAAGGCCTTTGTACATATGATAGTAGATGAGCAATGTTGAGAAAGGATCCTTGAGTCCCCAAGGAAATCCCCAAGGAATCTATGAAGAAAAGCGAAGAAAAGAAGAAGAAGCCTTGCTGAGGCACAATCCGTGCGGATTGTCTACAATCCGGCCGTCCTTCACCTGCACAATCCGTGCGGTTTTCCACCAAGACGCCCGGGTTCCATCACCACAATCCGCCCGGATTCTCTTGAATCCGCTCGGATTCCATCGCCAGAATCCGCCCGTCCCGACCCTAATCCGCCCGGATTCCTCTACAGCGCGATTTCCTCTTCCCCAAGCTACGAAGAAAGAAGCCCTTCCTTCGGAAAATACCGGCTCCTCCCTGCTCAATCTAAAAAGTGTAAGTACTAGTTTAGCCCTTAGTTAACCCTAATGCATCCCCCTAATTTCCACTATAAATACCCCATTAGTCTAATTAGAAGAGCATGTTCTTCTTATCAACAATTAGAGTAGTTAATACCAATCAAATCTCTCTTTAGTTTTGTAATCAACAATTAATCAAGTTCTAATACAAGTTTTATTTCCTTAATCTCTCTTTTGTTCATCCTTTATTTTGGGTAATTGAAGATTATTTGGGTTATTATTGGGAGATTGACAACCTCTCAATCAAGCATTCAAGTACTTCTTTTATCTTTGCTTTATTATTGGAATCATTAGTAGGTATAATTCTCTTAATCCCTTTTTAATTATTGTTAATTACTTTCATTTATTCATCATGTTTCATTTTGTTGGTATGATTGACAACCTTGCTAGCATGATCAACATGATAATGAGTGAGTAGTCTTTTAGCTAGGGTTAATGGGTGATTAGGGGAAACCAACATGGGGAATGATTCATGCTTAAATTAATATGCTTTCATGTTTTATTTGCTTGCTTGTTTTGATCTCAACTCATGCACATGTTATATTTGATGAAATGCTAAGCCTATGAATCCTTGCATTTATTATCATCTCCTATCTTTTCAATGAGACTTGTAAGACATAACCCAACTCGAGTCTCATTAGACCATGCATGTTGTTGAGTAGGGAAGATTAAGTCGACTTGTAGGTGTTGTACAATCTAATCGATTCGGCTCCGGGACCCAAACTTTCCTAGGATTGTAAGATATAACCCAACTCAATCCATCACAACAATAATTGCTTGCTTATAATTTGAGAACACGTTTGTATGATCAATTCCCATGATTCCCCTAAGATCCCATAACACCCTAGTGCTTTTTAATCAATTGTTTACACCCCTTTTAATTCATCTTGCTAGTTTATTTTCATTGCTATTTTAGTTAGTGACCTTCTACATCAACCCAAAGTGTGACACCCCTAAGACACCACTAGTTTCAATAGAAATCTCATTTCAATACCCGTCCCTTGGGATCCGACCTTTACTTACCTCTTTACTAATTGTAGAGTTGTTTGTGAAATTATAAATTGTGTTTTGATTCGGACGTGACCCAACGACCACACCTTTAATTGTGAACACGAAACGGACCGATCAAAAATGGCGCCGTTGCCGGGGACGGTGTTTGTTTGATTTATATTTTCTTTTTTATTGTTATTAGTTGTGTCTTTCTTCGCCTTGGAGAAGTAAAACTCCTCAAGATTTGTTCTAATTATTTTCGAGTTGTTTGATATTTTGCATGTCTAGAAGGTCACAAGGTGATTTGTTACCTTTTGACCGTGAAATTGAAAGAACCTTGACGAACAATAGGAGACTTGTTAGGAGGAATTTAAGAGGTATTAGTGAAGTTGTTCAACCAACTATTGAGTTCGTCAACCCTTTCGCAATAGAATGAGAGGAGAACCCATTACAAGATACCCCACAAAATCAACCTACAATGCCTAAATTCTCGTCACACTCCGTACCCACCGAGGAGAACCTACCAAATGGTACTCCTACACCGCAACATCTAACCGGAAATTTTATTGCCAAATCCGCCTTCATCCAATTAGTTGAAAGGAGCCAATTTGGGGGGATGCCTAGTGAAGACCCTCATTCTCATATGGAAACCTTTTGCGACTATTGTGATGCAATCTCTCAAACCGGCGTAACTCAAGACCAAATTCGATGGGTCTTATTTCCTTTTTCTCTAATCGGCACCGCGAAACAATGGTTGAAGGGCCTTGACAAGGCCACTCTCGGAGTAGATTCTTGGAAGAAGTTGGCTCTAGCTTTCTACAAAAAATTCTACCCACCGGAAAAGACTAACATGCTAAGAGCTCAAATTACGGGTTTTAAGCAAAGGGATGAAGAATATTTGTATGAAGCTTGGGAGCGGTTCAAGGGAATTTGTCGCTCATGTCCTCACCATGGACTTAGCGAATGGTTCTTGGTACAACAATTTTGGAATGGTTTATATGAAGATTCAAGGAACATTCTTAACATGGGATCAAATGGAATGTTCACCGAAGTTGATGACAATCAAACATGGAACAAGATTGAGGAAATGGCGGTCCATAACTCACAATATAGTAGACCTCGCAAGGCTACTAGAGGAGGAAAGCATGAAGTGGACTCCGTTACTCAATTGGGTGCTCAACTTAGTGCTCACATTGACACAATCAACTTGAAGTTTGAACAAGCTATGGCTAGACTTGAGGAAAACTCAAAATCATCAAAGCATCATGTTAATGCCATGACGGCATCCTCATCAATCCCAAGTGGGATATGTGAGAATTGTGGAACTTTGGGACATGACCAAGGTGAATGTAGGGGAACAAATGAACAAGTGAATGCTTTCCAAGCATACAAGAGTGGTACCCCTTATTCCAACTATTACAATGAAAACACCAAATTCCATCCAAATCTCTCATACAAAAGCCAAAATGTTCAAAACCCTCAAACAACATACACTCCACCACCCATGAGAAACCAAAATCAAAGACCCTTTTACAATCAAAACCAAGGTTACCAAAATCAAAATCCATACAATCACCAAAATGACCAAGGTTTTGATGTCCAAAAAGCGGTCCTCCAAATGCAAAAGAATCAACAAGAATTTTTCACTCAAATGCAAAAAGATAGCCAAGCAAAGGAAACCACCATCAACAACATCCTAGCTCACACCAAGATGTTGGAAACCCAATTGACTCACCTAGCATCTTCAAGCTCACAAAGACAAAAGGGGCAATTACCACCTCAAAGTAATCCCCCTAGACATGAAACGGTTAGTGCCATTCACTTGAGAAGTGGTACAAGGTATAAAGCACCGAAGAAGCAAGTTGAGGATGAAGTTGTGGAAGCTAGTGATAAGGAAGAAATTGTGCAAAACTACAAAGATGGAGAATCATCAAAAGAAGAAAGTTCAAAGAAAAATGAAGACAAGATCAAGGAGAAGGAGCCCATTGTGATTAGACTTCCTTTTCCAAGTCGTCAAGCCAAGCCCAAATTTGATGATCAACTTGGAAAGTTCATGGAAATTGTGAAGAATTTGGAAGTCTCAATTCCTTTCACGGAATTAATCAATCACGTGCCGGCCTATGCGAAATACATGAAAGATATCCTCACAAAGAAGAAGTCAATCCGGAAACTTGAGACTATCGCCTTCACTAAGGTGAATAGTGCAATACTTCAAGGGAGTTCACCTCCAAAGCTAAAGGATCCGGGAAGCTTCTCAATACCGTGTACCATTGGCGACACAATGATCAACAAAGCCTTATGTGATCTAGGGGCTAGTGTGAGTGTCATGCCGTACTCGGTGAGTAAAAGGTTGGGGATGGGAGAGCTTAAATGCACCAACATCACACTCCAAATGGCCGATAGATCGACGAAGACACCATTAGGGATATGGGAAGATGTCCCCGTACGAATTGGGAAGTTTTTCATCCCGGTGGACTTTGTCATTGTTGATATGGAGGAAGATTCCAACATTCCAATCATTCTAGGAAGAGCCTTCCTACACACCGCGGGTGCGGTGATTGATGTGAAACATGGTGAGCTCACTCTAGAAGTGGGAGATGAAAGCATAACCTTTAATCTTGACAAGACTATGAGAGCTCCTCGTTTGCATGAACCATGTTTCATGATTGATCATTATAGCCGAAAGGATGAGAGGAAGAAGTCGGAACTCCAATGGAAGAAGAAAATTGAAGATGCTCCATTCAAAGAGCAAGTGAATTGTGACAAGGAGAGCTTGCAAAGCTCATCAAAATCAATCAAAGAAGAAGAGAATGGCCTCATTGGCCAAGAGAAGAATTTGGGAGAGTTGTCCCCATCAAATCAAGAAATTTTCAATGATCAACTTAATGAAGTTTGTGGTCTTTGGGACGACGAATTTGAAGGTATTTTTAATCCCTACATTGGTAATGCCATCGATCAAGACCGACAAAAAGGGCTAAGGTCTATTGAAGACCTCTACCATGATAATGAACAAGCTTTTGATCACTTTTTCAAGGTGTTGAGCAACATCAACAAC